>NW_001889883.1:1010020-1012805 GCF_000143565.1 Laccaria bicolor S238N-H82
TACAAATATATATAAATAATGTCACACAGATCATTCCTTATTGAGAAAAACACAAAATACTGAAAAAATTGGACACTTTTTGAAAATAGTCATGTATTTTGACCAATATCTGCATAAGAAAGAAGGCTAGTCAGATGATATAATCACATTTCTGATATTTAATGTTGCTATACTATTGGAGAGGCTGTATTCAGGGTCCAGGATACACTTCCAAATATGGGAATCTGCCCAAATATAGCTAAATTATTGTGTACAAGTTTCTTCACTTTTTCCTCATTTTCCAGCTGTTTTCTCTGAGTTGTTTTTTTTTCTGTCTATATTTAGATATGGACCCTGAACACAGCCCCTTCAGTATCATGACAACAGCAAATATCATTCCGATTTTTCTTCCCTTTTTTGGCATATTTTGTAATCATGTTATACAATCTATCTGGCTTTGTTCTATTTTTAGAGATGGACCCTGAACCCTGAACACAGCCCATTCATGATCATGGCAATGGTGAATACCATGCTTATTTTTCACTTATTTTGCACTGCTTCTCAACCTATCTGTTTCCATTTTTCAGACAGCTTTCTATATTTGGATATGGACCCTGAACCCTGAACACAGCCTCTCCAACTTACTAAGCAATATTCTGATTTTCTACACATTTTTGGCCAATTTATTTGCCATTTTTCCTGATTTTATGGCTGCTTCTCTCCTTAAGAGAAAAGGTTCCCGCGGTGATGAAAGGTAAATCAATGAATCAATGAAAAATTTGTCTAAGTCCTCAGTTGATAAAGAATGAGTCTTACTCGTAAACTCGTAAGGACTCATAACTCGTTGATCGCAGCCACAAAAATCCACGGCCACGTAATGAAGGCCATTGGTATGAAGGACCGTGAAGTCCTTGTGGCCAGGCTGAGGTAATAAGCAAGGTGAATTGACGTGGCCAAGCTGGACTCGTAGCCCCATCGTTCTGAGAGAAATCTTTTCAAAAAAGACGTCATTCCACTTCTATTGACAACTAATCAGAACGAGTAGAGGAGGAGTGATAGAAACCAGCCTGGATGATATGCAAAGGGAGCTGCTCATGGCGGTTCAAGCAGCAACCAAGGCACTCCATCAAGCGGCCCATACAATCTTCGCAACGGTAGATGCCACCCCCAGCGAGGCAAGATATGCACTGGTCTTCCGTCGACCTGTCTCCCCGTCCCTCTAACCTCAACATTTCCATGAGATATTCTTCTCGGCAGCCAGGCTCTTGAAGTGTAGCTCCTGCCCATTCACGCAAAGGGGCGTCCTAAACGGCATGAGATATTTGACAGACCTGCAATGGTCCAAACTTACCGAGGTTGGATAGCGTTTAGCTGCAACCTTCTCAGCTACAGTTGAAATTTGGTCCAGTAGTTCCCCTTCCAATTCGTGGAGTGGCTCTTCTATGTTGTCGTACTCGGTACTTGGATTCCACTCATACTGAGGCGACGGACTGCGACGAGAGGCAGATGCAGCTTTTTGCGGGGAAAGAGGGGTTTGAAGGATGTGAAGTCCTTTGTTGGAAAAGTGGATGGTCCGAGATTGCGGGATAGAAACGTCCTGGCGCTCGTCGTCGTCAGAGCCACGCACGACGACATAACGTTTCTCCTTGGCCTTCCCCTTTCTCTTCATTGGACGGTCGGACCTGAGAAAAGAAAAGTGACATCAACAAGGGACAATAGAATTGGTCACATCTAGATCAATCGAGATCTAATTCAAGTTATAAGAATAAGTTTCGTTACAAACGGTTTCTAATGTACATTACAAACAGTTTGTAAGGCTATAGACCTTAAAGTTACCCTTCTCTACCTCTCGCATGGAGCCAAGCACTTCTCTATGGCCTCCAACGCCGCCAACGCCTCAGGGTCCCATTTCCAAGGTGTTTCCAACTTGCTCAAAATTTCCTGCGCTGCCAAGTTCAACTCTAACACCCAAATGGGTTTCTCGGGCTTTGGTCCATCCTCGGTAGTTGCGAAGCTCCCACACATCCAAGAGAGCTTCTTGCGCATCCACTTCGAAGTGTTTCAGTCAGTGTGCGCAATCTATAATACATAAGTGTACTTACCTTTCGGCGTGCGTCTCGAATATATTCTTCGTAGGCTGGGTCATCCTTGAAGTTTTCATGGACAAACACCTCCTCCTCTGTCAGGTCGGGAAAACGGAGGAACCACACCAGAGATGCGCGAGACATATAAGCGGTCACCTGGCCCTCCTTGGACGCAGAAACGAAGCTGGGCAAGAGTTGCTTCAACACCGCGTTTTGCTCCCGCTTGCGGAGCCGTTTTGCGGCAGCAATGTCATCTAACTTGGCTTGGGCAGCAATCTGAACGATCGATCTCTTGTCAGGGTCCCCCCACCATTTGAAATTACATGAGATCATACCTCACGGCACCTTTTGCCAAGATTGTTGCCGGTGTCGACAATGATGGGCTTGTAAGTTTTGGGCTTGAGTGACACCTTAGGCATTTTGGACGGACGATGGGGTTTTTTACAAGGCAAGCCTCAACTGTGCGCTGACTTGAACTTGAACCTTATTTTTGTGGCTTGATAATTATACAGGTGACATCAGACCAAAATCAATGGATTAATCCACGCCGGGTAGTGCAAATGGTTTTGAGATATGTAGGTAGGGTCGTTTAGATACAGGGAACTAAATTTGACTAGATAGCGACCTTGGCACCCTCGACACAGATCTGATAAGCAAAGATACCACTGGAACGCCAATCAGCGATGTCATCTACAGAACTCATCGCCTGCATATGGATCTCC
>NW_001889883.1:1012903-1155631 GCF_000143565.1 Laccaria bicolor S238N-H82
TGCTGAGATTGTTGTATTGTTGTACACAGAGGCTTCTATTGAGATGTTACTGTGTGAAGCAAATGAGAATTGTATCGGAATGGTCTGAACACGCGCAAAAGGCGAGACATGCGCAGAGACGTCGAGAAGCTCCGAGAAGGCACACTTCCATGAGAACATTGTGAGTTGAGGTGGTCATCTTGTGAGGTTGAAAAGGGAAAATGTCGTGGTCATCCTGAGGTTGAAAGGGGGGAAGGCGTCGTGAACATCCTCAGGCGTGACGGACGATATTCCTCAATGAACCGATGGTGGGGATGAATGCGGGTACTATGAACACTATAGATAGGTACCATCACCCCCTCCGCGCCCAACAAAGCCAGCTGAACGTTTCTCCTGCGCCTCTACTTTCTCGATCAATCTCCAAGGGACAAGAATTTGCCCCACATATCGACCATCGCCGTTTTGCCCTACCCCCACACGGTATTCCTCTGCGTTGATTAAGATGAGATTCAGAGGTTTATCCGTTCCTACAAACGTCCCCAGGAAGATACGGCCGTCGTTTATCGTTACACGAAGGGGTTGCCGAAGAAGGCCCTCCAAGCGTGCTAATCTATGTGATGATGGTGCAGACATGGGCCTTTATTTGGTTGAAAAGCAACAGACAAACGGTCATCCTCGTTCAAAACAAGTTCAGTTGAAGTTCACACTTGTACGATTACTTACTTGAGATGGCGGGCAGATCCGTAATCTCTTACGACGACATCACCCTGCCCCCAGCAGCGTCATCCATACAACCCCCGGCTTCCAAGAAGAGGAAGTGGAACAATAATCCAACATCGACAGTGCAACACTGGGACGACCCTACCCCAAGTATCCACGGCGGAGGCCCTTCAAACAAGCAAACTAAAGCCAAGGATAAAGAAGTGGTCTTTGATGACGATGAAGCGGAACGGGAGGACGGGGAGAGCCGTGAACTGACACACGAGGAGATTTGGGATGACTCCGCTTTGGTGGACGCTTGGAATGCTGCGATGGAAGAATACGAAGCCTATAATGGACCAGATAAGGGTTGGAAAAAAGAACCAGTGCACAAATCGCCGTTGTAAATTCCCTCCCCTTCACCCGTTGCCATTTCTCTGATTATGTTAAATTCTAGGTGGTACAACGTTCCCCCAAAGAAGAAGCCATCAAAGCCAAGAATGGAACCTGCGACTCCAATGTCGTTGAACGAAGCCTCAGTTTCCGTCGAGGAGACAGACTCCAAACCCATCAATTTTGAAACCTTCGTGCCCACACACGACCCAGCGCTAGAACCCCCAAGCATCAGCTATATACCAACTGAAGGATCTGTCCTTGCTTGTGAGGCAGGTACGATGATCAGTCAAGATGAAGCTTTTTCGCGTGCTCTGAGTGCAATGTATTGGGGCGGATATTGGACTGCCATGTACCATGTTAGTAATGTCTCTTCCCTGTCGTCCTATTTACTAACTTAGCCTGCAGTGCCAGAGGCAACTTTCTGGGAATGTAATTGCCTCGACCGTGACAGCTGGGGGCAACGACCAAGCAAACGTTGACGACGAAGATATGGTTTATGAGGAAGAGGAAGAGGAAGAAGAGTTCGTTTCGACACAAAGGTAATTATATGCATACTCGGAGCAGCTCGGCCCAGGTCCAGCCCCAAAAAATTGAATGTTCCCCACATGCTTTCGTCTCCATGAACGAACATGTACGTATCTCTGGTTTGCAATTCCCATCACGATCAGTTGTCTGACACCGTCGCCCAAAGAATCAAGCTGCAAAGTGGCAAGCGCGCACTCCTTTTCTCTTGAGTTCGAAGGTAAAAGATATCTGACGTGCCGTAAGCTTTCTCCTGCATAACTACTCCACGCCCTCCTTCCTGAGAGAGAACCTTGAGAAACGGCGTAGACATTTAAATTCATGTCTCCTTGGACGAGTATCTACGCCGATGATCGACAAATGCAATACATGAGAGCAATACAAATACATGTAGTAAGTGGGCAGGGCAACCAGACCCTTTCAAGTCGTGTCTTGTCGTCAATTCTATTCCACGCCGATGCAATCAATCACCAATCCCCGCCCTCATCCCAACCGCCTTTATCCCTAACGCCCGAACTGGACAGCTTCGTCTTAGCTCTCGCCTTCCGTCCTCCAAGTGTCTTGTACATCTCCCTCATCTCGTTCTTGCTGGGCTTCGCCGCCATCTGCTGCCCCCACAATTCCTCTTTCATTTCACGAGGTGTTTGGTACCCTGAATTATTCGTGGGTGATGTGTACCCCGAACCACGGGAAAAAGGTGTCGATATCGGGGACTTTTCCCGAGCAGATTTGAGATGGACAATCCGCTTATGCATATCAACATCAGTTGATGTTTTAGCACAAACGTGCGAAACAATAACAGAACTCACCCAGTTTTGTTTGGATTCTCGCTTTGTCCATTTTCCGGGAGGCAAACTATCGTCATGAAAGTTCTCCTTTCTATAGTGTTGAAACCAGACTATTGATCGAATAAACATACGCATGAGGAACAAATTGATAAGTTACGCACCATAATTCAAAGATTGACTTCTTGCCCATTTTTTGGATACGAGAGCGCACTTTGCCAAATCCCGAAGTCCTAACTTTGAAAAGATGCGCTGTGATACTTCAGTCGGAAGCGCTTTAAGTGGATCGCGTCTCCCGTTCGATATATGGAGTGGGCCTGGCAAGGGCCGTGAGGAAGCACCGCGAACAGGCGAGGACGGCCTGGTGCGGTCTGGGGTTCCTGGTAATGAAACCTAGATGGATGTCGTAAATGAGTTGGACACGAATTGAACTCTCTCTGGAGCACATACGACGTTGACTAGATCGTCGTCAGAATCGTCCTTGTCATCATCGGACGTTGGTCGTTGTGAGGGTGATAAGCGCACGTTGCTGAGGCGTTTCTCTAGCGGAAGGGCATCAGCAGTATGAGATCTGAGTACATCTTGTAGCAGACTCATCGTAGCTGGGACGTTGTTCGCTGACAGTGAGAGGACCAATGAGTGAGTAAGTGATGACCAATCAACAAAATAATCAATAAATTAAACCCCCATAAACAGTGTCCATACCCCCTTTGCATACGAAACAATCTCGTCCGCTCCTAGCTTGCTCTCGCCAAAAATTCGGTCAACAAACGTAATTGGCACCTCGCCAACGCTGTACCCGAGTGCTCTGGCCCTAACCATCATCTCCATCTGGAACACGTAGCCTTTGGACACCGTCTCGGTGATGATGTGTCGGAGGACTGGTAGTCGATACAATCTAAGAAAAGAAATTTAGTCAAGAGCGTAGAAGGTATACCACAGAGGCCCTTACCGGAAGCTGCCTGTTAGGTCGCTGATTCCTGGACTAAGTACCGTCGCAGCCAAGAAATTAGCACCCCTCGACACCAACTTTCGTTTCAGATCCCAACCGTGCACCCCGCCAGGTGTTGCGTCAGCTAAATACGGTGTCGACGTTGACCTATACCGAGTACCCGTCACAATGTCTAAATTGTGCGCTTTTTGGAGGCTATATGTGAAGTAGTCAGGCAATGCGGATGAACATCCGGGGCCGCGACAGACTCACCGGATAAATTGGGGTATGAATTTGGGCTGGTAAATAAACTGTACAATGAGCTGTGTATTTTGGCGGAGAGAAATGAGACGAACGTGATGTGAAAAGTCGGCGTCCATGATAATGACAAAGTCTCCAGTGACGAAATTCAATCCATGAATATACGCCGTTCTACAACAAAGTAAGCTTTGTTGGGCAACAGAGAAATTGGGCGATATTTACCCCAATCCCAATTTTCCTGAACGCGGTCTCAGGACCTAAATAAATGTTATGACTACAGTCATGCGTGAAACCTGGGACGACTTGCAATCCTGTCCTCGCCATAGACCTTGGCCAGCTGCTTTGCAATTTCCTGGGTTCCATCAGGGCTAGCGTCATCTACAATGATGATCTCCCAAGCAAGCTTCCTAGACTCCTTTCGTTGAGCGACCCAATTCAGAAGTCGGCACGGCAACTTACTGCTCTTTGAACATGTTTGCAAGCAACCAGACAATGACGGGGAGATTCTTGCGTTCATTATAAGTTGGAAGAATAACCGAGTATTTATGGGTATCAGAGGAGTTGAATTCGCCTAACATTTTGAGGGAGGCGCTGCTGTCGAAAGGGTTCATAACTCGTCATAAATACTGCACACTAAACTGCACTTGGCACATCGTTGTTTGGCAGGTCAAGTCAAACCAAACAGCGCTTCTAGATCTTCACCATGACCTCGACATTGAATATTAATCATTTGCCAAAGCCTATACTGCCAACCCATCCCCTAAGGAAAGATACATACGACGGCCACTCCGACAACTTTACCCCCATCGTAATTGACAACGGTGCCACCACTCTTCGTTGGGGCTGGGGGACCGAAGATGAATCATGGTTACCCTACCAAGGCCCAAACTGTATTGCAAAGCTCAAAGAGCGTCGCACAAACAAACCTCTTCTTCTATTTGGAGAGGCAATTGAGCTTGAAAGTGGTGCTAGAGCGCAAGCTAAAAGTCCTTGGGAGGGGGATGTCCTATTGAACTTTGACGCGATGGTATGTCCCAGGTCCTTTTGGTCTCTTAATAGCCACCCTAACACGCCGTGTCGAGGCATAGGAGAACGTGTTGGATTATGTTTTTATCCAGCTCGGAATCGATCATCCCGACATAGACAACCCTGTCGTGATGACGGAAAGACTTTGCACCCCCCTCCATTCGCGAATGTGTCAGTCCACCATTACTCTGACTTGAACCTCCAAGTGACATTTGATAAACGCAGTGACCTCCGAACTTATTTTTGAACTCTACTCCTGCACTGGTTTGACCTACTGTATCGATGCGATCATGTCTTTCTACGAAAACAGCTGCAAATACCCATTATGGCGTGAATATAACACCGAGTGCTCGTTTAGATCCGACGGTCTTGTCCTCTCATTCAATACCGCTTCAACCTCCGTCATACCAGTATTAAATGGGAAAGGAATTCTCAGCCATGCGAAACGGTACATCCGCCACTCCCCCTTCAACCTCACCAACCTAACCCATTGGAATGTAATTCAGGATACCCTGGGGCAGCTCCCAAGCGTCCGATTACCTCTTGAGGTTAATCCAGCTCAAGTACCCCAACTTCCCAACACGTGTAACAACAGTTCAAACAAATGTAACCCATTCCAGTTCCATTCCCCGTTAAGCTTCACTCATTATGACATAGTGGATGCTTCAGAACCTCTGTGAAATTTCAACTGATTATCCGGCCCTCCTTCGCCAATTGAAAGATCCCCTGAAACTACGTGCCTCTGAGCAAGTGATACAGTTTCCTTTTGCCCTTCCTGTTGTCGAAGAAAAAACAGAAGAAGAATTGGCAAGAATTACGGAGAAGAGGAGGGAACAGGGTCGGAAGTTGCAAGAAATGGCTGCGAAAACCAGGATGGAAAAGGTATGCACCTCACTCCCATTACCGCTCTGCGTCGTTACCCAATAGTTCTCGTAGCTCGTGCAAAAGGAGAACGATTTGCAATACCTGCTTGCTTTGAAGGAGGGGAAAGCACGGGATAGCAAGCGGGATTGGGCGGTATGCGCTCTTTGACTGGGAATGACGACCAATGACAACCACCTCAGAATAAACTGCAAAACGAAGGTTTCGACAGCGATTCAGCCTTGAATGACATGATCAAGAAACTCGAAAACGACGTCAAGAAAGCACGTAAGAAAGAAGCTGGGGATGGTGACGACCAGCCTGTATGTATATCTTCCTCAATGTAATGATGTCTTATATCCTCACGCCGTGTTCAGGTAGAAGAACCCACATTCAATCTAGTCGATGTCCCTGATGCTGACGTACGTTACCTCTCCATTTTACGGGGACTCTGATCTTAAACCCAAATAGCTAGACGAAGAGGGCCTCAAAGAGAAACGCAGGCAAAAGCTCTTAAAAGCCGGCTTTGAGTCACGCGCACGCGCGCGAAAAGAGAAAGAACGCGAGCGAGAAGAAAAGCAACGCGAGGAGAAGCGAGAAGAGGAAGAACGCGAAATGGATTTGAATGGTTGGGCAAGAAAGCTCAGGCAAGAGCAGGAGGTAAGTGCTGATAATTCTGTTTGACGGGTTTCCAACCAATGTACGTGCCAGGTTCTGATGACGAGAATCAAAGATAGATCAAAGAGAAAGCGGCTCTGAGTGATAGGAAGAGCGCTGCTGCACAGGCCCGAATGAAGAGTATCGCTAACTTGGCTTCTGACGACCGCGTTCCAAAGAAGAAACGCAAAGGCGGAGGAGGTGATCCCCGCGTCATTCTGCAACTTTTCTTCTACTAATACTCAGGTGCAGAGGACATGTTCGGTGCAGACGATGCCGATTGGGCCATTTATCGTAAAATCGTACGTTCAACCACCTCAGAATGTCATCTTGCTTGACCTCCGGTAGAACACAGCAGCCCCCTCGTCAGACGAAGAAGACGATCTTGCCCAACTAGCCACTGTGGAACAGAAGCTTCTTGCGTATGATCCAACATTCACACCACAACATACCCACGCATCGATAGCCACCAAACGCTCTGCCCTGCTATCAGCCTTTCGACCGACATATGAGGAAGGTGATGTTGAAGGTGTGTTTTGTCTCCCTGTCGCCTCCCACTCTCTAATTTGACTGCAGGCCATGCCCGTATTCATCTGTCTACGGAAAGGTGGCGAGTGTGTGAGACCTACTTTGCTCCTTCAATGGCAGGTGTCGACTCGGCTGGTTTGGGAGAGGTAATCCAAAACGTTCTAGCCCGCTTTACCGAAGAAGAGAAAGGGCGCCTTGTAAAGGTAACTTTTCTTCCCCCACTGTTATGGTAGACTGACTTCCTTTGTAAAGAATGTATTCCTAACAGGAGCCCCATCCCAGCTCCCTGGCCTCGTCCCGCGATTGCAAGCGACGCTCCGCCCGATACTACCTCCTGAAATGTCATTTGAGATTGTCAAGGCTAGAGATCCTGTGTTGGATGCTTATAACGGGATGGCCAGGTTTAGTCGAACTACGGACTTGAATAAAACCTGGATGTCCAGGGATGAGTATTATGAACATGGTCCAGAACGAATCCGGAGATGGTGGGGAAGCAATTGGGATAACGCATTACCCCCAAAATCAGACCGTTGACAGATGTACTTTTTTCGCGTTGGTTTGATTACTTGTTTCCACTTCCTTACTTCGGTATTATAAGACGGAAAAGTAACAACACAAGTCGGAAAGGAACTATTCATGACGTGAAACGTGTACCCGAGTGAGCCAGCAGCAGAGAAGGAGGAGTATAGTACAGAGGTTTGGGTAATATGTGACAAATGCGGCGAGGTCGAAGTCTTCGCACAACAACAGAGGTCAATCCAACAACTCTTGCTACAATAATGATGACGACATATGTCCATTCATGAGCAGCAGCCCTGTGAGGATTGCGCAGCAGGCTGGTTGACTCTCACTGAGTCCGTTGCCGCGGGTGCAGCGGCGTCGGCTTGCGAGTCGATCAGACGTGTCTTGATATCTCTAAATTCAGAGAAAAGCATATGCAAATCAGGGCGAGGGGCACATTGAGTTCTGAGCGACTGCTTACCTCGCCAGGGTGAAGAAAGCCTCTTCGACCCCCTCATTTACCTTTGCAGAGGTTTCCATGAACCTAATGCCGAGTTCATTTGCAAGCTCACGACCTTGCTCCTCTGTTACAGCCCTCTTATCCGTCCAGTCCGACTTATTGCCAATGAGAATCTTGTTGACCCCTTCCGAGGCATGCTGCTCAATGTTGTTGTGCCACGTTCGGATGTCTGCAGGTATGATCGTTAGGCGTCCTCCGCAGTAGACTGACCCCTAAACTGACTATTGAATGACCGTTCATCTGTGACGTCGTATACCAGCAGAATTCCCATCGCTCCACGGTAATATGCCGTTGTTATGGTTCTAAAGCGCTCCTGACCCGCAGTATCCCACTGTGCATGATAGGTCTGTTCAGGTTGAGTTGGTTAGGAGTAAACATGGTAACGCACGATCTGCAGCTTAATGCGCTTGCCATCGAGCTCAATAGTGCGGATCTTAAAGTCAATGCCGATCGTCGTGATAAATGAGGGAGTCCATGCGTCGTCACAGAAACGAAGCAGGAGACACGACTTGCCAACACCTGTGGCACAAAATGTTCACTTTTGATTCGTAGACAACAGAGCTATACCTCATTCACCAGAGTCACCAATAAGTAGGAGCTGGACGCCACAAACGTCAGATGAGTTTTCAAAGCAGTGGTGGCTCTCACCTTGATGAGGAAGTCGTAGTGCGGCGGGGGCATGATAGAACGGGCTTCAAGAGTGAATGTTAGAATACAAAGTGTGTCTTCGTCAAGTTGGGCGACGTACTCGAGGTCAAGGGTGAATAAGAGAAACTGCGGCAGACCGTAAGTGGGGAACACCGTTTCGACTCCGCACGTGTGGCTGTGTAGATCACAAACAAGCTTCCATGTCGACAACTTTTTCATCCTTCACACCTCTGTAGCGGGTATTACTTACCCCAACGTACGTGTGGTACTCACACACTTTCGGTGAACATGACTTCACTTTTTATGGTAATTCTGCTTTTTTCTTCCAATTTCACTGGATTGAAATTGGTTTTTCCAAGGCCATCTTCGGCTATGCACGTCTGGACGTGTTGTCGCGTTGCGAGATTGTAAGTTGGACGACTTCCCGAAATATATTTACCACTTCTCTGTGATACGAATAAGCTCAACGAATTTGTATGTTTCGATTGGTTCCGCCACGATCGGGCCGCAACCAAGCGCCTAACCTCGGCGACTCCAAGCTAAACGTTCCCTTGCCCCAACCTTGACCGTTCTTTTTGGGGCCTATTTCCTCTCAGACAATTTTATTCGATGCTTCTTTCGTTTGTTCTTCCGTCCAACTCTGGGAAAGACAACCCCCCGTCTCGAAGCAATTCAAAAAGCGAATCCCCAAAAGTCTTCTTTCCTGCGCCACAATAGTAGCGCTTAGGGTCATGCCACCTGCCTCGTTTCTGCGCAGTTTATACGCCTACAATCATCTTTTTCCCATATAACCCCAGCGAGCTATCTAGACTTTCCACCCGTATTCAAAATGAGTACTCCACGCAAGCAGAATTTCAGAACCTATCTTTTTTCCCCAAACAACATCACGTCCGTCGAGGATGTAAAAAATGCGCTTCTTGAATTACAATCCATCTTTACTGAACAGAACTACGAACATGTTCTTGATGAGCTGCTCCAGACGCCGTTCCTCGTCGAACTTGTATTATCAGGTACGTTCTTGGCCTTTCATCCTCCTTCAGTGAGGACTCACCAAAACCAACAGATCTGAGTACCCTTTCGGTCAAAACATGGTTACTCGAGAAATTCCCAACATCGCCCGCATCATATATCTCATCAGTGACTTGCCAGCTTCTGTTGAAGCTTGCTACTTTCTTCGTATTTCCTCCGATTTCATTCTCCCAAGAGGTTCTTGACCTCATGAGGGAATTTCACACGACTGTGACACATGCGCCAGCGGTCTTACATGATCTTTTCGCGATGTCCTTTGCGGATGAGGGACAACATGAAGAAACCAAGGGGTTGTCCAAATTCTCGAAGGGCAAGTCGAAAAGCCAGTGGAAAGGCAAGCAAGAAAAGAAGGCTGCAATAAGACGTATCAGCGTTGACCCTAAGCCCTTTGCCGCCCTTGCATTGATTGTTCCCAGCACCCTCAAGGAAAAAGACGACGCCATGTCCGACTTACTCGTTCGTCTCAAAAGTATTCTTGAAGTAAGCCATTCTGAAACATCTCATCCCGTCCTGGCTAATCACCAATATAGTTTTATCTCGATAATATCTCTTTGCCAGCTATGTCCCAACATCTGAAAGAGGCCCTCGTCCCCAGAGAGCAACCATCATACCTCGCAGACCCAGCTACTCCCTCTGGGGTTTCAAGTTCCGCTAAGATCACCACCACAGACTCGCAATCTTTGAAAACGTTCGCTGTCTCGCCTGTCCGTCAAATGATCTCACTCACCGTCCACCGCAGCGCCCACTACTTTGACAGCGTGAAAGGATTTGGTGAATGGGCTGTTTACATTTCAACAGCAGCTGACGGTCATCTCCGAGAATATCACCGGAAGGACAAGAAAACTTTTGAGACTATTGTCAAGAAAATCAGGTTAGTCCTGCATGGAGAAACTCTCAATCTTAGCTAAATTGACCACATAATCAGAGAATTATCGAACGGCCAATTTTCCCACAACAATCAGAAGAGATTGAGTGGTCCAACTACCCAAGTTCCGATATTCGAGGCGGACGTTGCACCAGATCTCAGACTTGTGGTAAGGAACCTCCGTTGAGGAAGAATATTTCTGCTGAAACCATTCTTCCGCAGTATCAAATTGATTGTGTCTTTGTCCCCAGCAGCAGTGAGGAGGTACGTTGAGATAACGACAATGGGCTAAATACTTATGCTGCCTGTTATTCGCATGTCTTCAGACTGAGCAACAAGGTGCAGCTATGTCAGCAAGTCTCATTCCAATCTCACCATTCCTCTCCCATCCAGTCTTGAAAATTTGGGGAATTTTTACTCATGCCCAATTGAAAAAGCATCCGTGGGACTCCTTGAGTCGTCTGCTCAATAATAAGGGGGAAACATATCAATCTAGGTTTATACTTGCACTTGACCACATTGACCACTGCTCGAGATCCTTTGCAGGCGCAAGTATAGGAGAAGGCCAGATAAAACCGGGGACAAGGTATACTCACCAGCCTCCTGGCCAATATTGGAAGACGCAGAAGCGACACATGATGTCAGCGTGCCAGACCTACCTCCGGATGAGTTAAGCCAGGTGTGGTTTATTGGGCATTGTGACACGCTATAATCTCACGGGCTATCTTAGCTGCACTCTACTTTCGTGTAAGAACACACCTTGCCTCATCTTCCATATTCTCATCAAAATAGTCTTGAGAAATTCATTACGTTCTCCAAGGTAAGTTTAGGGCTTTCGTCACATAAAAGTGGGTTAAAGTATTCACCAACAAACAGGAGCTGCTCTTCAGTAAGCTTGTCAGTTCATGCCAACTTCCATAGCTAATTGTAACAGGCATGCTTGCGGACCTTGATGCGTCTTTTCCATTCGAAGTCTCGTACGTTGTTTAAATATAGCCTGCATGGTTGACCGCTAAACGAGCACGAAAATAGCCCACACGAAAGGGCCATCGTAGAGTATCCCTTTTCTTGCTATGTCCTCGGTCGAAGCGGTACTGGGTTGGTCATCCTGTCATCGTTAATTTCTTCTGTTCAATTGTCGCTTTTAGGAAAACCACAACAATGCTCTTCAGGATGTTACGGGTTGAGAGAACATATCAATTATGCACGGAACGTGCAATCAAACCAAGGCAGGTATTCGTAACTAAGTCTCGTCTTCTAGCGGCAAAAGTAGGAGAGTACTTCGAGAAACTATCGAATTCGCTCGCAACTGGGTCCTGTTCGCCTCAGGAACTAAAACAGCTCGCAAAAGCGAAACAAACACAAGCTCAACTAGATCATCTTGTAGCACTGGATGATATACCCGATTGGCGAAGTGACTTGCCATCCAAGTATAGTGATTTGGAGGATCGCCATTTTCCTCTCTTCATAACCTTTGATCAGGTGTGTGGGACTTTAACTCGCCCCCGTCTGACCCATTATCTGATAGTGTATGATATAGTTATGCTTGATGCTTGAAGCCAGTCAATTTGAGAAAGTCGGCCATGACAATGAACACAGTTGGCATGGTTCTCACCCCATGCGTGTCGGTTTTCAAACACAAAACGGAGGCTCGAGCAGACCATCTGTACGTTCAGGAGAGCAAATAACTTTCAAAAGGTTCAGATCAGAGTATTGGATTCATTTTCCTCAGTCGTCAACAAAGGGACTGGGTATGTTGTTGCCACACTTACTATTGTGTTGACTCACATTGGCTGTGGTTAAGACGCGGCCCTGGTGTTCAACGAGATCATGGGTTTGCAATACTCACGCTTGTCTCTGTCGCAATTGGATGACTTGGGTTTTAGGCATTATCTGTGGCTCCGAACAGACCGCCTCCACGTCTCGTGGATTTATGGATCGTGCATCCTATGAGAAGCTCAGCAGCCGAACTCACCCAACATTCGCGCAGCAACGGACAACCATTTACGACATATTCCTTCACTATCGTCAGAAAAAAATTGACTTGGGTGATTACGACGCGGCCGAAAGGTTTGGAGTCTTTGCTTGTTTTAAATGATCGATACTTTGACAACGTCTTTGCACCTAGGACTCATAAAATCATTGCAGGTTTTGCCCAGCATGGTGTTCCTGGAAGGAAGTTGGACCGTCTGTGCGTCTCGTACCTTTCAGCTCTGGACCATCTGGTGAATGTTTGAATTTAGGTACGTCGACGAAGCCCAGGACAATCTTCTCGTCGATGCTCTGCGTAAGTTCCATCATTTCTCCAAAAGTCCTACCATCCTCAACAATCTACAACAGTGTTAAGATCAATTTGTGGTAATCCCAATGGGTTGTTCTGGGCCGGGGACACAGCGCAAGCGATATCGATTGGAAGCTCTTTTCGATTTGATGATCTCAAAGCATTCTTGTTCAGAGTTGAGGTACGGCATGACTTGCTTCGAGGATGATTTTCCATGTCTTACGACATCTTTTCAAAAAACCCATTCTAGAATCAACGAGAATCGAGGATCTCTTCTTCCCGCACCCGTCATCTGATTCAAGAACCCCCGAAGACTTTCCAATTATCCGTCAACTACAGATCTCATGGAGGCATCGTCAACTGTGCCCACTCGTTAGTTGACTTGATCTCCCGTTTCTGGCCATATTCGATCGACATCCTGGCTCCTGAAAAGGGAATTGTGGATGGTGCTAAGCCCACATTTTTCAGCGGCGGGAATACAAGTACTCCCAATCATGTTTGTTGTGTCCGCTATCATCTCAGCCAATCTTTAACACACTCTTTAGCGACAATTTCGTTTCCAAGAAGCAAAGTACGCTCGTCTTCATACACTTAACGAGACGAAAGGACTTATTTTTGTTTAGTGATACTGTGATCGAATTCGGAGCTCACCAATGTTTGTCTTGCCTTACTTGCAATTTTTTCTTCGTTTTCCAACGTTTCCAGGCATCCTGGTGCGCGACGAGGCTGCGCGAGAGAGACTTCACAGCCAGGTTGGACCAATTGGCATTATTTTGTAAGCAAGTTTGAAATCATGTGGTTTATGATAAATGACGCTTTTCAAGAACTCTTTATGAAAGCAAAGGCTTAGAATTCAATGATGTAGGTTGTTGCATTATGTGCTCGGAGATACTGTATGTTTTGATATTCAAACAACCTTGCGATTTCCAGGTCGTTCTCTATAATTTCTTTCACGACTCAACCCTTGATGTGTCACAATGGAGGGTCATTCTAAATGCTGTCGACCTTGGTGGGTCTGTCCCTGATTTTGATGAGATGAGACATGCTCCCATTTGTTCAGAAGTAAGGGCTTTGCGTGTTCCTGGTTCTTCCATCATTAACGTCTTACAGCTGAAATTCTTGTATGTTGCGATCACGAGGGCTCGCAACAACTTATGGATAGTAGATTCGTCCATGAAAGCCCATCCAATTAACGTGTGTATTCTGCGTTTTTATAGGATGTTGTTAATGTTTTGGACAGATGTTTTGGACAAGCCGCAATCTAATTATCAATTCTGCTTCTGAGTTCCACTTTACCGATCTCGCAGTGGAGTCTAGTCCTGAGGAGTGGGGGGCAAGAGCGAAGGACTTCTTCGATCGGGAACAGTTCGCACAAGCACGGCGTGCCTACGAGAAAGCGTTGCTTCCCCGTGCTGCTGCTGTGGCAAATGCGTATCATCTGCGCGAAATTGCGCGAAACTGTTCAACTGGAACCTCCCGAGGTCTTCTTGAACGCCGCATGAATGCTTTTACAGATGCCGCAGAGGCGTTTCTTTGTTGTGCTGGACAAGCGGTTCAGACGCCCGAAGACTACTATCGTGCCGCTGCTGGTTGTTTCGAGAAGGCGGGTGATGGTCCCGCTGGCGCTTCGGTTCACCTTGCAAACGCTGCTCGAACGTATCTTCTCGCCAAATGCTTCACAAATGCAGCTCAGCTGTTCAAAAAAGCAGCAATGTTCGATGAAGCAATTGATGTTATTACTAAGTATGCAGGAAAGGTCGAAGAAAGAGTTGCCGCCCAGATCAAAGACGTCGCACGTTTGAGATATTTTACTACAAAAGAGTTCGAGTACGTCGTCTGATTTTATACTTTACTTTATATTTTTTCATACCTAACACAACTACACGCCAGGAAAGCACACAAATTATTTGACACGGTCGAGGAAGAGCTTGAATATCTTGACGACCGAAACTTGGATGGAGCACAAATAGAACTTTTGGTGTCCCATGGACGAGTGGCTGACGCAGCCGAGCTCCACTTGTCAGAGGGTCGCACAATCGAAGCTCTGGAGTTATTTCTTAAGGATAAAGGTGACCCAAACCAATCCATGCAACGGGCTATCCATTGTATCCTACAGGGTTTGTGGCGGGAATTTTCATTGGGGATTCGAAAATCTCCTAATGACATGGTCGTCAAGTTTCTTTCCTATGCTGGTTCGATAGATCAATCTCTTCTCCGCCAAAATGAGCTTGACGAGGTACATTGAAATATGCTCAATATCGATCTATTCATTCAATACTCAATCTGCCACTATAGATCGAACTGTTCAAAACGATCTCCTCTGGGACATTAAAGAATCTAGTCTCCCTTGCCGACAGGTTCTTCGAGGGACAAAACCTGTCTGCCGCTCTCTTATCGCTTGACCATCACTTTTCGGTACCTCACGCGCTACAAAACATGGACCTTGATTCGTTAACAGGTACCCTGCAACCATTTTCCGTCTACGCCCAACAACTTCATGACACAGCATTTCATGCGGACCCACGCACTAATGCTCATGTTTGGAAGGTGCTTGGACTCCGGCCTCATGGACAGATTGCCTTCGTGGTCCCACATGGGACTTTTTTGCATGAAAATGTTACTCCTGCTGCTGGGTCTACCGTGGAAGGTTCAAAAGATCTCATTGTCTCAATTGAAAAACTACCTCGAATCGTTCGCGGTGCACTTTCCGAGCGCCTGCTGGAACGAGTTAAATCTCAAAATGACATGTGCCGCGGAGCAAGATCTCTTTTCCCCTGCCCACGACATGTGGTTCTAGGGGGCTGTTTCAAATACAACTGCACACAAGACCACATCGAGCCGAACCCAGTTTGGTACAACACCTGGATTCAGGCGCATATCTATCAAATCCTGATTTATCAGACAATAAATCGTGACGATCTCAACTACCCCTCCGACTTGCGCAACTCACAACGAGCGTATGGTTATTTACATTTTGTTTTGGATCGACGATTCCTGACAGCTCTTTCTGAAGATTTTGGATCAGAAAACTGTACGATGCCCTCAACCCCCCAACTTACAAACTTGGAACAACGAGCAGCTTGAAGCAAGGGTTTTCCGACGGCTTTCGAGCAGGCTTTCAGATCATCATCGACTGGATTCGTGAAGTTACATATAATCTTGAATTTTCACCGAATACGGAGACCCAATTCCTGACTCAAGTCATGCAAACTGCAGACTTAAGTTTCACCCTCAACAGGAGAGAGGCGCAACTCTATCTGTATCGTTCGAAGTTTACTACTGCGACAACTCCGCCGCAGTACCTTCGAAAACCTGACCATAATTCATTATTGGAGCTTCTCTCCTCCTATCAAAACCATAAAACTTGGAGTGTTCTTGTGGGCACTTTGTTCATTCGGTCAGTACTTTACAACCTGCCTATTGTAATCAGATGTTTTATGCACATCCAGGCAAGTTATGCAAAACCAACTGCCAGTAGAGATCGGTGTCCTTTGCACCTACATCGAGCATCTCTGTGCCTTAACAGTTGTATTCAATCGTGCCCAACGAACAGGGGATTTGCACAACGTCACTCTTCCTCGCAGCTGGCTCTCCAAGGTTCTAGCCAACTTTAGCCCAGATGAAGCCGCTGATAAGACGATCAAATTTTGGCTATTTCCTCCTATTCTGGGAGATCTCATTAAAGAGATTTATACCGGCGTTGGCGCTGGTATGCTGAAGTTCAATGTCTTAACTGTAACTGATTTTTTTCGGGCAGAACACTTGTTATTTGGGCCTGAATTACGACAATTGAAAGCAGAGGGAATTCCCGTTCGCAACATATTCATTGCCCGACTGTGCGTTCTTCTTAAACCGCCTTAGACCTCCACCTAACCAAATTTTAGTTATCGTGTCTTGGCGCTTCGTGAGTTCAGATTCCAAAATTCACTTTACTCGTTAGAGCTCAACCGCCTTGTCCCAGTGGGCTACAATATCGGGGATACTAACTTCAGAATTCAGATTTTGAGTGTTGTGAACGCAATACAAGGATTCGGCCAGCCCCCATTCTCCCCCCTCTACAAAAGGTGACTGATGCTAGTGTTTTTTTCATCACCCCCTTGATTTCTAATCCGCATTAGATATGTCAACGCGCGTGGCTGGGGGGGGATATCGGCTGCTGTGAGAGAGTCAATGCAAGGGTCAGCGTTAGATGAAATGGTCAATCTTCAGCACACAACTCGAATCGCTCTTCCCATACAGGAGCATCGAGGTTTGCGGAGGATTGTATACTCGGTTGTGGAAGATATCCCGGACCTTTTACAAACTGGATTCAAGCTCTCTTCTTCCACATCTGATGGTCCAGAACATACATTAGACGTCGTCTCACAGCCGTTAAACGAAGGAAGCGAAGATGATATGGCTGATCCTATTGACGACGACGTTTATGAAAACCCTACAGAGTATGCCGCGGACCACAACGTTGTCATTGAGGATATTTCGCAAGAAGTAGCATCGACTCCCTCAGTAGAAGAGCTTCATGCTGCATGCATCCTCCAACGAGCATTCCGCCGCTGCCTTACTAGGCAAAAGGAGAGAAAAACGCACCGGCTGTCTGGTCGTTCCCTTCATTTCTTTGCCATGTGTCTGGACGTGGTTAAAAAGGACAAGTGGGAGAGGTCTCGATATAAGTTCTACTTTTTAGGTCCGCTCCCGCATGTTCTAGCATGTCTTCATGCTGCCCAAGCAGCTGTTCTCGCTAAAAAGGAGGAAACGAAGAAATTGCTCCGAGGCGGCGACGTCAAAAACGAAGCGTGGGATGACCTTAACTCCCAGCTAACAACGATCGTGTGAGCCAGCTTGCCTTCATGATTAATAAAATCACTTGACATTGCTTTAGCAATGCACAAAAAGAACTGAAACGAATGCTGAAGACACTCGAACCCACTGCAGAGGTTCATCGCTGCCACGACCTGACAAGTTTCAAAGTCCACATCAGCCAAGCGGTGAACCTCCTTCAAACATCCCCGTTCAAAGGGTCCGAAGATCCTCAACTGTATCTTGACATGGCCTACAACAGCGTGAGGGAGCCAGTACGGAAGAGTGTGAAGAAAGAGAAGAAGCCCCAGTTGAATTTGGATGACGAGAATCTAATGTACCTTGACTATGCGTAAGATCGATATCATTCATCACTACTGTCTTGACCATAGCCTATCAATCTTGTATTTTTGAACGTTCACATGTACATCTCAAGTATCTTCCCAAAAACTCGCACTGACAGCCCATTAATACGTACGCGTGTGTCACTACAACTGATCGTGTCGACGCGTAGGCTTGCTCACGGCTACTAATGGTCTTCGCGGAAGAACAGGTTTCAACCAGACTTCGAAAAGGTGCAGATTTATTCCGGTCACTTAGAGACATTGGACCGAAGTTCCTGAGTCCTAATCTGTCCTAATAATTCTATGTCACCTAGTAAATCTTTCACCAACAACGTCCGAGAACTGGTGAGACTCACAGCTGCTTCTTTTGCATAACGGTCAGCACGATTCAGATCACGATGAATCGCATAGAACATGACAACAAATTCTTCAAATTGCCAAGCTTCAATCGCGGTCATGAGCCTATCCCAGAGATCCATGTTCTCCCTTTTCCACTCGCCAGTCAACTCATTTCGCCAAAAGGGCATGCACTCCGTGGTACCCCTACTTCGTCAGTGGCTATAACAATCCCTCGAGATTTTCAGCCTTCCAGTCCGTCTCAACTAGCGCAGCCACCGCAGCGCGTAACTCTGCGCGATTTGATGTAAGGTTGTGCGAAGGAGAAGTCTCTAACCGTAGCGATATTGATATTCGTCCCGCCCAAATCCAAATACAGGACCGGTGACGACAGCGTATCCGCCATTGTTGCTAGCTGCTCCGTCTGTAAAAACGAGGACGAGGTGTTCAGAATGTTCCTCATGCTCGCAAATGTTTTCGATTTCTGAGCGTGGCGTCGAGGATGCAATTTTTTTGACTTGGAACAGAGAAAGAGGATCCTCGTGACCTGAGCGCGGAAAAAATTTGCACGACATGACAATTGATGCTTACAGTCGAGGAAACAAAGTCTGTGCAGAGACTATCTCGACTTGACTCCCTTTCCTCGACCCCCCGGTTAAGTCTGGGCCAATGAAAACACTGGCAGTGGTTGTAACGAGAATGTATTGCATGCATGATGCGTGGTGTTTTTTCTAGTCCTGTCCATCTTAGCTAGCGAGGTCAGGAGTGGGCTTGGTGCACATTTCGGCCGTCGAAAGTCAAAATTTATCTTCAGCGCTGTGGCAAAGCTGCTGGATTTGAAAGTGTCAAGGTGTCCTCACGACAAGACCGGTGAAAGCGTTGCATAGCGTTGTGGATGAGGATGAGTTTGTTGAAGATGCAACTTTGAGGGACAAGTAGTTCATATGAACGATTGAAGTTTTCAGGTAGTGGTCGACACTGGGGAGCACAATGTCGACCCCGTAGCAGCATTTGTCATTCAACTAAAAGGCGTCTCCAAGCACCTCTCACTTGGGGTGAATCTCGCTGGCAGTATTCGCGAGAGATTCTTCTAGTAATCCTACAGAAGTGAAGTGTAACCGTTTCTGAACATACCAAGGGTAAAAAAGCTCACTGCTGCTGCTTTGGCGTAGCGATCCGCCTGATTCCATTTCCTGTCAATCAGGTAGAACTCAACACGAATTCCCTCCCTTTCCTTGTCTTCTATCACCTTCATCAAACGGTCCCACAAATCCATATTTGCCCTCTGTACGACCCACCGACTGCTCCGACTTCGCCATACCCTTATATACACTGTGGCGCCTTCCGCCACATACTCCGAGTCGGTTGCGATGACGATCGTCTCTATACCCTCCTTTTTCCAATCAAGTTTGATTGCACCTTCAACGGCGCGTAATTCTGCGCGATTGTTAGTCAATTGATGAAAAGCATCAGGCTCCAGTCGGAACGAGCAACAAGAGATGGGCGAAGGGCCAGCCGCAACGCCGCAGCCCGCGCGTACATCAGGTCGTCCATTATTAGGCGCTGCGCCGTCGGCGAAGATGAGGATCCTCCGGTTATCGTTTGTACTCTCCCAGCGCGGTGGCTTGCGGGAGTAGTTGGGGGCAAACGCATAGTCCAAGGGGTTGCTCCTATCTGTTCCAGCCAACAAGGTTGGGGCCATTTCGCAAATTGTTTGAGGCACGGTGAAGCTCACCACCCAGGCATTAAATAGTCAAATTGACGGCCATGACGGTTCACTCTTGAACCCAAAATTTTGAATCGGAGGCATCGTCGGCGGTGGGTCAAAGGTTTTAGGGAAAAACAAATCCCGCACTGAATCATGATGCATGAACGATGGGGGTTGTTTGAACCACTGGGAAGAAAGTGTAAGCCATTTCAACCTCGATGAGGAAGTCGTAGTGCGGCGGGGCATGATAGAACGGGCTAATATTAGAATACAAATTGTACTCGAGGTTAAGGGTGAATGAGAGAAACCAGTGGGCAACCGGTGGGTGGCTGTGTAGATCAAGCTTCCTGGCATGTCAATGTCACCGACAACCTTTTCAAACTTCACGCCTCTGTAGCGGGTATTACCCCAACGTACGGACTCATATACTTTTGGTGAATACATACGACTTGAATATTTATGGTAAAGATCCTTTGTTTCTCAATTTCACTGGACTGAAATTGTTTTCTACAAGGCCATCTTCGGATATGTTGGTCAATCTCGCAACGCGACAACACGTCCAGTAATTTGAATGACTTCCCGAAAGAAATCTACCACTTCTCTGTGATACGAGTAAGCTCAACGAATCGTGAATGTTTCGATTGGTTCCGCCACGATCGGGCCGCAACCAAGCGCCTAACCTCGGCGACTCCAATCCCTTGACAAGTTGACCCAGCATTGACCGTTCTTTTGTGAGAGGAAATAGCCCAGACAATTTATTCGATGCTTCTTTCGTTGGTTCTTCCGTTCAACTCTGGGCAGTGGGAAAGACAACCCCCCGTCTCAAAGCAACTCAAGAAGCAAATCGCCAAAAGTCTTCTTTCCTGCGCCACAATAGTGGTGCCAAGGGTCATGCCACCTGCCTCGTTACTGCGCAGCTTATACGCCTACAATCGTTTTTTCCCATATAACTCCAGCTAGCTATCTAGGCTTTCCACCCGTATTCACAATGAGTGCTCCACGCATGAAGAGTTTCAGAACCGATCTTTTTTCCCCAGACAACATCACGTCCGTCGAGGATGTACAAAACGCGCTTTTTGAATTACAATCCATCTTTACTGAACAGAACTATGAACATGTTCTTGATGAGCTGCTCCAGGCACCGTTCCTCGTCGAACTTGTACTATCAGGTAAGTTCTCGGTCTTCCATCCTCCTCTGGTTAGGACTCACCAAAATCAACAGATCTGAGTATACTTTCGGTCAAAACATGGTTACTCGAGAAATTCCCAACATCGCCCACATCCTTCATCTCATCAGTGACTTGCCAGCTTCTGTTGAAGCTTGCTACTTTCTTCGTATTTCCTCCGGTTTCATTCTCCCAAGAGATTCTAGACCTCATGAGGGAATTTCATACGACTGTGAGGCATGCGCCAGCGGCCTTACACGATCTTTTCGCGATGTCCTTCGTGGATGAGGGACAACATAAGGAAGCCAAGGAGTTGTCCATATCCTCGGAGGGCAGGTCGAAAAGCCGATGGAGAAGCAAGGATGGAGAAAAGGCTGCAATAAGACAGATCATCGTTGACCCTGAGCCCCTTGCCGCCCTCGCATTGACCATTCCCAATACCTCTCAGGAAAGAGACCACACCACATCCCACTTACTCGTTCATCTCAAAACTATTCTTGAAGTAAGCCTTTCTGAAATCTTCTCATACGGTCCTGGCTAATCACCAATATAGATTTATCTTGAGAACATTTCTTTGCCAGCTATATCCCAACATCTGAAAGAGGCCCTCATCCCCAAAGAGCAATTACCAGCGCTGAATACTGTCACAGACCTAGCTACTTCCCGTGACGTTTCGATTTCGGCTAAGATTGCCGTCACGGACTCTGCCTATCTACAATCTCTGAAAACGTTCGCTCCCTCGCCTGTCCGTCAAACGACTCCACTAACCCTCCACTGTAGCGCTCGTTACTTTGACAGCGTGGTGGGATTCGGTGAATGGGTTGTTTACATTTCGACAGCAGCTGACAGTCATCTCCGTCAATTTCGCCGAAAAGACAAGAAGATCTTTGAGATCATTGTCAAAAAAATTAGGTTGGTCCTGCATGAATAGGCTCAGTCGATCTTAGCTAATCTGACCATTCGTACAGAGAATTGTCGAATGGCCGATTTTCCGACGACAACCAGAAGAGATTGAGCGGTCCAACTACACAAGTACCGATATTCGAGGCAAAGATGGTACGAGACCTCAGACTTGTGGTAAGGAACCTCCATTGAGGAAAAATATTCCTGCTCCAACCATTCTTCCACAGTATCAAATTGATTGTGTATGTGTTCCCAGCAGCAGTGAGGAGGTATGTTGAGATAACGACAATGGGCTAAATACTTATACTGCCTGTTATTCGCCATCGTCAGACCGAGCAACAAGGTGAAACTATGTTCGCAAGTCTCATCCCAATCTCACCTTCCCTCTCCCACTTAGTCTTGAAGATTTGGGGGATTTTTACTCATGCACAATTGAACAAGCATCCATGGGACTCCTTGAGTCGTCTACTCAACAATAAGGGGAAAACGTACCAATCTAGGTTTATACTTGCACCTGACTACATTTGTCGCTGCTTGATACCCTTTGCAGGTGCAAATATAGGAGAAGACCACATGTAGCCGGGGACAATGTATACTCACCAGCCTCCTGGCCGTTATCGGAAGACGCAGAAGCGACACATGATGTCAGCGTGCCAGACCTGCCTCCGGATGAATTAAGCCAGGTGTGGCTTATTGGGCATTGTAACAAGCTATAATCTCACGGGCTACCTTAGGTGCATTCCACTTTCGTGTAAGAACATATCTTACCCTGTCCCTCATATCCTCACCAAAGTAGTCTTGAGAAATTCATCACGTTCTCCAAGGTAAGTCTAGGGCTTTTGTCACACAAAGAGAACTAAAGTATTCACCAACAAACAGGAGCTGCTCTTCAGTGAGCATGTCACTTCAGGCCAGCTTTTGTAACCTACCAATTAACAGGCATGCTTGCGGATCTCGATGTGTCTTTCCCATTTGAAGTCTCGTACGTCTGTCTAAAGTAGCCTCCATAGTGGCCCAACAGCTGAACGAGTACGAAAACAGGCCTCGCGAAAGGGCTGTCATTGAGTATCCCTTCTCGTGCTATGTCCTCGGTCGTAGCGGTACCGGGTTGGTCATCCTGTCATCGTCATTTGCCTTCTGTTCAACTGCCCTTTTAGAAAAACCACAACAATGCTCTTCAAGATGTTATGGGTCGAGAGAGCATATCAATCAAGCACAGAAGGCGCAATCAAACCAAGGCAAGTATTTGTAACTAAATCTCGTCTTCTAGCCACAAAAGTCGGAGACTACTTCGAGAAATTATCGAATTCGCTCGCGACTGGGTCATGCTCGCCACAGGAACTGAAACTGCTTGCAAAGTCGAGACAAATTCAAATCCGACCACAACGTCATCTTGTGGCATGGAATGATATACCCGATTGGCGCAGTGACTTGCCATCTAAGTATAGTGACTTGGAGGATCGCCATTTTCCTCTCTTCATCACCTTTGATCAGGTATGGAATAATTGCATATGGTTCTATCCTTCCTGACTGTCAATGTAGTTATGCTCAATGCTCGAAACCAGTCAAATTGAGCAATACAACAACGACGGTAAAGTCTGAGGTTCTCATTCCGCCCATCCAAATACAAAACAGCAGCCCAGGCAGGAAAATTTTACGTTCAAGGGAGAGAATAACTTACCAAAGGTTCAAATCGGAGTATTGGTCTCACTTCCCCCAATCGTTAACGAAGGGGTTAGGTATGTTACTAACACACTTACCCGTGCTGTCTCTCGTTTATCCGGTCAAGATTCGGCCTTGGTGTTCAATGAGATCATGGGTGCGCAATACCCTCGCTGGTGCCTGTCGTAAGAGTTCAGTTGAGTTGTAGGCGTCATCTGTGGTTCTGAAGAAACAGTCTCCACTGATCGTGGGTTTATGGATCGAACTTCCTATGAACACCTCAGCTGCCGAACTCAGCCAACGTTCGCACAACAACGAGCAACTATCTACGACATCTTTCTTCACTACTGTCGGAAAAAGGCCATCCTGGGTGATTACGATGCGGCCGAAAGGTTTGGGGTGGTACTTCAAATGATCGGACTCCTTTGACCACGTCTCTGTGCCCAGAACTCACACAATCATTGCAGGTTTGAGCCAGTATGGTGTTCCCGGCAGGAAGTTGGACCGTTTGTGTGTCTTGTACACCTTTTGCTCTGTGCTATTTGGTGACCGTCTTCACCTAGATACGTCGACGAAGCCCAGGACAATCTTCTCGTTGATGCTCTGCGTAATATTTATTCTTTTTTAAGAGTCTTCCCAGCCTCAGCAATCCACCACAGTGTTAAGATCGCTTTGTCGTAATCCCAACGGCTTGTTCTGGGCCGGAGACACTGCACAAGCGATATCCATTGGAAGTTCTTTTCGAATCAATGATCTCAAGGCATTTCTTTACCGAGTGGAGGTTCGTTCCAATTTGCTTTGAGTATGATTTTTCATGTCTCACGATTCCTTCACAAAAAATGTACGTTAGAAACAACGAGAATCTTCGTCAGAGAGCCAGCATTTAATTCAAGAACCCCCGAGGACATTTCAATTGTCTGTCAACTACAGATCTCATGGAGGCATCGTAAATTGTGCCCATTCGTTGATTGACTTGATCTCGCAATTTTGGCCTTACTCTATCGACATTCTATCTCCTGAAAGGGGAATAGTGGATGGTGCTAAGCCTACGTTTTTCAGCAGCGAAATCATTAATACGCCTCGTCATGTTTGTTCAATCCGCTACCATCTCGTTTAATCTCTAACACTCATCAGCAGCGATCATTCCAAGAAACAAGGTAAGTCGAATGCCTCGTATACGTGATGAGATCAATTTATCTTTGTTCAGCGAAGCTGAGATCGAACTTGGAGCACACCAATGTTTGTTTCAACTTACTCGCAGCTTCTTGTCTTGTTCAACCTTTTTAGGCGTCCTGGTACGGGACGAGGTGGCCCGAGAGCGTCTTCGTAGTCAGGTTGGGTCAATTGGCATAATTCTGTAAGCAACTTTGTACGCCATGCAGTTTTGGCAAATGACGCTCCCCAGGACCCTCTATGAAAGCAAAGGCCTGGAATTTAATGATGTAAGTCGCCGTATCGGATTCTCGGAGATACTGAATGTCTAGACAATCTTGCAATCCCCAGGTTGTTCTCTATAACTTTTTTCATGACTCGAACCTTGATGTGTTGCAGTGGCGAGTCATCCTCAACGCTGTCGATGTCAGTGTGCCTGTCCCCGATTTCGACGAAATGAGACATGCACCTATTTGTTCAGAAGTAAGGTGTCTTAGATGATTCCTAAATTGTGTATTACTCACTTCTTCTAGCTGAAATTTTTGTACGTTGCAATTACGAGGGCCCGTAACAATCTGTGGATAGTAGATTCATCCTCGAAAGCTGATCCAATGAAGGTGTGTGTTCTGCATCGATACAGCCTGAGGATGTTAACAGTCTATACAGGTGTTTTGGACATGCCATGATCTTGTCAATGACTCTGTTTCTGAGTTCCGTTTCACCGATCTCGCAGTAGAATCTACTCCCGAGGATTGGGAAATAAGGGCAAAGGACTTCTTCGATCAGGAACAATTTGCACAAGCTCGGTATGCCTATAAGAAAGGATTACTCCACCATGCTGCTGATGTAGCGAATGCGTACGAGTTGCGCGAAATCGCCCGAAGCCGTTCAACTGGACCCCCTCGAGCCGTTTTTGAACACCGCATGAAAGCTTTTGCAAAGGCGTCAAGGGCGTTTCTCTCTTGTGCTAAGGAAGCAATCCACGCACCAGAAGATTATTATCGTGCCGCTGCTGAATGTTTTGAGAACGCAGGCGACGGTCCCCATGGTGCTTTAACTTACCTTCCAGAGGCTGCTAGGGCCTATCTGCTTGCCAAGTGTTTCACAAATGCAGCGCAGCTGTTCAGAAAAGCAGCAATGTTTGATGAAGCAATCGACGTCATCACCAAGCATCCAGAGAAGGTTGAGAAAAGTGTTGTCAAACAAATCAAGGAAGCAGCGCGTCTGAAATATTTTACCGTGAAGGAATTCGAGTATGTCATCCCATCTCTTTTTACACCGGTAACCCAATATACACACCAGGAAAGCACACAAATTGTTTGACTCAATAGAGGAAGAGCTTGAATACCTTAGCGAACGAAACTTCTATGAAGCACAAGTAGAACTTTTGGTGTCCCTCGGACGAGTGGCTGACGCAGCCGAGCTCCACTTGTTGGAAGGTCACATAATTGAAGCACTGGAGTTGTTCCTTGAGGATAAAGGTGACCCAAGCCAATACACACAACGGGTCATCCACTGCATCCTGCAAGGCTTGTGGCGGGAATTTTCCCTGGGGAGTAAAAAATCTTCGACTGACGTTGTCGTCAAATTGTTCCGCTATGCTGATTCAATAGACCCATCTTTGCTCAGCCCAAACGAACACGACGAGGTACATTGCAATTATGCTCAATATGGATCTATTCAATACTCAGCCTACTCATTATAGATGGAGTTGTTCAAAGCGATCTCCTCCCGAACATTCAAGAATCTAGTCTCCCTTGCTGATGCATTTTTTGAGCGACAAAATATGTCCGCTGCGTTGCTTTCCCTCGATTATCACTTCTCAGAACCCCAGGCATGGCAAAACATGGACCTTGTTTCGTTAACAACTACCCTGCGGCCATTTTCCCTTTATGTTCAACAACTTCATGATATGGCATTCTATGCGGACCCGCGCACTAATGGTCATATTTGGAAAATGTTCGGACTCCGGCCCCATGGCCATGCTGCTTTCGTGGTCCCGCATGGGACTTTCTTGCATAAAAAGGCTACTTCTGCTACAGCGTCTACCATGGAAGGTTCAAGAGATGCCATCGTCTTAATCAAAAAATTGCTTCGCATTGTTCGCAACGCACTTTCCGAGCGCCTGCTAGAACGAGTTACCAGTCAAAATGAGATGTTCCGCAGAGCAAAAGCCCTTTTTCCCTGCCCACTACATGTGCTGGGGAACTGTGTCAAATCGGATCAGTGCACAGAGGACCACATCGAGCCGAACCACGTTTGGTACAATACCTGGATTCAGGCGCATATCTATCAAGTACTGATTTATCAGACAATAAACCGCAATGGTATTAACTACTCCTCCGCGTTGCGCAACTCACAACGAGCGTATGAGCATTCACATTTGGTCCTGGACTGATGGTTCCTAATAGTTCTTTTTTCCAAGATTTTGGATCGGTAAACTGTATGATGCACTGCTCGATGATCCCCCGGCTTACAAGTTTGGAACAATAAGCAGCTTAAAGCAAGAGCTTTCCGGCGGCTTTGAAGCAGGGTTCCAGATCATCATTGCCTGGATTCGCGAATTGGCAGATAATCTTGAATTTTCATCGCATATGGAGACCCAGTTGCTGACCCAAGTCATGCAGACTACAGACTTGAGTTTGACCCTCAACGGGAAAGAAGCGCAATTTTACTTGTATCGCTCGAAGTTAATCCCGCCACAGTACCTTCGAAAACCTAAAGACTATAATTCATTGTTGGACCTTTTGTCCTCCTATCAAAATAGCAAACCCTGGAGTGTTCTCGTGGGCACTTTGTTCATCAAGTCAGTACTGTTACACTCTAGCTTTTGTAAATCAGAATTTTTATTCAAATCCAGGCAAATTATGCAAAACCGACTGCCTGTAGAGATTGGTGTTCTTTGCACCTACATCGAACATCTCTGTACTTTAGCGATTGTTGCCAATCGTGTCCAAGGAACAGGGGGTTTGCACGACGTCACTCTCCCTTGCAGCTGGCTTTCCAAGGCTCTAGCCAACTTTAGCCTAGGTGAAGCCGCTGATAAGACAATCAACTTTTGGCTGTTTCCTCCTATCCTGGGGGATTTCATAAAATATATTTATACGGCAATTGGTTCCGGTATGTCGAAGTTCAACGTTCTACCTCTAACTGATTTCCTAAAACAGAACACCTGTTATTTGGGCCTGAATTACGACCATTAACAAAAGAAGAACTCCCCATTCGCAATATGTTCATCGCCCGACTGTGCGTTCCTCTTAAACCGCCTTGGAACTTCATCTAACCGAATCTTAGTTATCGTGTCTTGGTACTTCGTGAGTTCAGAATCTCAAGTTCACTTTACCCATCGGAACTTAATTGCCTTGTCCCAGTGGGCTATAATATTAGGGTCATGGCCTTCAGAAGCCAGATTTGGAGGGTTTCAAACGCAATGCATGGATTTGGCCAGCCCCCATTCTCCCCCCTCTACAAAAGGTGATTGATGCCAGTGTTTTCATCACCCTTTAATCTCTCATCCACGTTAGATATGTCGGCGCGCGTGACTGGTGGGAAATTTCATCTGCTGTTAGGGAGTCGATGCAAGGGTTAGCGTTGGATGAAATGGTCAATCTTCAGCACGCAGCTCGGATCGCTCTCCCCATACAGGAGCATCGAGGCTTGCGTAGGATTGTATACTCGGTTGTGGAAGATATCCCGGCCCTCCTGCAATCTGGATTCGAAGTCCCTCTTTCCATATCTGAAAGTCAAGAACTTACCTCGGACGTCGTCTCAGAGCCGCTAAACGAAGGAAGCAAAGATGATATCTCTGATCCTGTCGACAACGATGTTCACGAAGATCCTACAGAGCATGACGCGGACCCCCTCAATCTTGGTTACAAACTCGTCTCGGAGCCGCTAAACGAAGGACGCGAAGACGATATCGCTGATCCTATTTACGGCATTCACGAACACCCTACAGAGTATGAAACGGACCACAGCATTGTCATTGAGGATATTTCGCAACAAGTAGAAGAGCTTCATGCTGCATGCATCCTCCAACGAGCATTCCGTCGCTGCCTTACCAGGCAAAAGGAGAGAGAAGAGGACAGGCTGTCTGGTCGTTGCCGCCATTTTTTTGCCATATGCCTGGACGTGGTCAAGAAGGACAAATGGGAGAGGTCTCGATATAAGTTCTACTTCCTAGGTCCGCTCCCGCATGTCCTAGCATGTCTGGATGCTGCCCAAGTAGCTGTTCTCGCTAAAAAAGAGGAAACGAAGAAACTGCTTCGAGGCGGGGACATAAAAAACGAAGCATGGGATGACCTAAACTCCCAGCTAACACTGATCGTGTGAGCCAACTTCCTCCATGATTAGTGAATTTTACTTGACATTTCTTTAGCAATGCACACAAAGGAGTAAAGCGAATGCTGAAGACACTCGAACCCACTGCAGAGGTTCATCGCCGCCACGACCTGACAAGTTTAAAAGTCCACATCAGCCAAGCGGTGAACCTCCTTCGAACATTCCCGTTCAAAGGGTCCGAAGATCCTCAACTCTATCTTGACATAGCCTACAAGAGTATGAGGGAACCAGTACGGAAGAGTGCGAAGAAAGAGAAGAAGCCCCAGTTGAATTTGGATGACGAGGATTTGATGCACCTTGACTATGCGTAAGATCGATATCATTCATCACTACTATGAATCTTGTATTTTTGAACGTTTACACATCTCAAATATCTTCCCAAAAACTCGCAATGACACCCCAACGCGCGTGTCATTACTTGAGACTCCCGTGATACATACAACTGATCGTGTTTCCTCACGGCTACTGATAATCTTCGCGGAAGGACAGGTTTACTTCGGAAAGCGGCAGACTTCCTCTCAATAAAGGACATTGGCCCTAAGTCCTGATAATTCTATGTCACCTAAATCTTTGACCAACAACGTTCAAGAACTGGTGACACTCACACCTGCTTGTTTTGCATAACGGTCAGCACGATTCAGATCACCTCGAATCGCATAGAACATGACAAGAAATTCTTCAGCTTGCCAAGCTTCAATCGCGGTCATGAGCCTATCCCAGAAATCCATGTGCAGAGACACTCTTGACTTGAATTCCTTTCCTTGACCCCGGTCGGGCCTGGGCCAATGAAAACACTGGCAGTGTTTGTAACCAAAATGTATTGCGTGCATGATGCGTAGCATGTTTTCTAGTCCTGTCCATCTTAGCTAGCGTGGTCAGGAGTAGGCTTGATGCACATTTCAGCCGTCGAAAGTCAAAATTTATCTTCAGGGTTGTGGCATGAAAGCTGCAAAGTTGCTGGATTTGAAAGTGTCAAGATGTCCTCACAACAAGACCGATGAAATCGTTGCATGGCGTTGTGGATGACGATGAGTTTGTTGAAGATGCAACTTTCAGGCACAAGTAGTTCATATGAATGAGTGAAGTTTTCGGGTAGTGGTCACTGGGGTGCACAATGTCAACCCCGTAGCATGTGTCATTCAACTAGAAGGCGTCACCAAGCACTTCTCACTTGGGGTAAATCTCGCTGGCACTAATCGCGGGAGATTCTTCTAGTAATCCTGCAGAAGTGAAGTGTAACCGTTTCTGAACATACCAAGAATAAAAAGACTCACTGCTGCTGCTTTGGCGTAGCGATCCGCCAGATTCCATACCCTGTCAATCAGGTAGAACTCAACACGAATTCCCTCCCTTTCCTTGTCTTCTATCGCCTTCATCAGGCGGTCCCACAAATCCATATTTGCCTTCTGTACGACCCACCGACCGCTCCAATCTCGCCATACCCTTATCCACAATGTAGCACCTTCCGCCACATACTCCGAGTCTGTTGCGATGACGATCGTCTTTATACCCTCCATTTTCCAATCAAATTCGATTGCAGCTTCAACGGCACGTAACTCTGCGCGATTGCTAGTCAATTGATGAGAAACATCAGGTTCCAGTCGGAACAAGTGACGAGAGTCGAGCGAAGGGCCAGTCACAACGCCGCAGCCTGCGCGTACACCAGGTCGTCCATTATTGGGCGCTGCCCCGTCCGTGAAGATGAGGATCCGGTCATCGTTTATACTTTCCCAGCGCGCTGGCATGCGGGAGTAGTTGGGGACAAACGCATAGTCCAAGGGGTTGCTCCTATTCGTTCCAGCCAACAAGGTTGGGGCCATTTCGCAAATTGTTTGGGGCACGATGAAGCTCACCACCCAGGCACTAAATAGTCAGATTGACGACCATGGTTCATTAATCTTGAACCCAAAATTTGCTCGGCGGTGGGCCAAGGGCTCAAGGAAGAACAGATCCCCCGCTGAATGCATATGGTTGTAACCAGAAAAAAATTGTAATCTATTTCAACCGGACCGACACGGCCCAGCGCTACCACTATACAATGTTGTTAAACTCTCCACTCTCTGCAAGACTACTCGCACTTGTCTTCGCGTCCAAAAACAACTCTCTCATCTCCCCAATATCCTCCGGCTCAATCTGTGTTCTACCACCCAACTGCGCCAATATCGACGCAGGTGTAAGCAGCTGTAATGCATATCTAGAACCAAAAACCAATAAGCACGGGGCAAAATACAAAGAAGCTCCAATATGCATACCTTAGGGAACTCTTCTCCCCCTCGGCCGCTAACCGGTCAACAACGCCTTCGCCAAGTTTCAGTCCCTCAACCGTAGCGCGTAGTTGAACAACTTTGCCGATCTGATCGCGTGTATACCCGTCCGTCTTGACGATCATGCACCTAAGCTGCGTCAACCACCGTAACAAACATGAAGACGGTGTAAATACCTATCAAGAAGATCGACGGGTATTCCATGGGGCGAAACAATATCCACCGTTCCTCTCACAAGCGCCTGCCCGCGATTCGTAGCCAAAACCACCGTCGGCGCCATCGGACTCTCAAGCAACGCATTCAGATACGTAAAGCACTCAATATCCAACATGTGCACTTCATCAATAAACACAACCCCAGGCACCACCTCCGCAACGCCTTGCTCGACGTATCCTTGGACGACCTTGTTGACCTCCCTTCGTAGTTTTTCGGTGACCTCTGTGCGCCCAGACTTGACGAGGGAGCCCATGACGCTCATGATATCTTGGCCGCCTTGAGGCCGTGCGTTGGCGGCGTCAAGGTCACCTAAGGTGACGATCTGCACGAGCTCCTTGAGCTTGTGAACGTCGCCTTTTGGTAGGGGTACGTATGTCTCTGCTTCAAGGTCGTATGAGGAAGCATACGCGTCTGAACGCCCCACACGCTGATTGACACGCGTAAGAATAGGTTGTCACCACAAACCTCCTGACATACCTTTACGGCACCAGTCTGCTGTTCAATGTAGATCACATCTCCGACTACCACCTTTTCTTTGAGAATAGCCTCGTATATGGTAGGATCCAATCGTAATTGTTTCGTCCCTTTAACTGTTTTGAGACCAACAACGACGTGCGAAACGGTCTTCCCATAACCGCTCAAGGGATTCTCAGCCTCCGTCGGCGTGAGTTCCGTGATCTCACCCTCGTAGACGTTTTTTGTTTCTTTGATTTTGAGGCCTACCAACAATAATCATTGTAAGCACAGTGCAACACCAAAGACGCGTAACGCACCTATAGCCCTTCTAAACGCCTCCGCGAGCACTTCCGTCTTTTTCACTTCAGCACTGTACACCTCTGACCCAACCATGGGGCAAAACGGCACTTTCGTACCCAGCTCATGAGAAACACCAAGCGCCAAAGCAGTTTTCCCCGTCCCAGGCGCACCAACGAGCAACAAAGCTCGTCCCGAGAATTTTCGTGATTTTATAAGATCAACAACCACACCACAAGCCTACAATGTAGCAAGGTTACATTCCCGTAGATAAAAAAGCAGGCAGCTGCGAACCTCACGAGCATTGGTCTGTCCAATGAATCCTGCGCCGCTGACGGTAGCAAACCCTTCGGGTGTCAAGCCAAGCCCTTTGATATGTGAATGTGACGAGATCTGTGGCGACCTCCCAGCGGACAGCGTGGATGGTGGGAGCGCATTGTGAGCTACACGCGTCGAGGTTGATGGTGTGGAGGTCATAGCGCTTGCAGAGAACAACAAATAAAGCTAAAAGAGAACAAAGCCATCGTCAACGTCCTTGCCAACGTTCTCGTCATCCCCGAACAACCGTCTTTTGTTTTTCAAATGTCCTTCATTCCAATTCATCACTTGCGATTATCTTTCGGCCATCATGGCGTCCTTTACATTCCGTAAAGTCAAAACCAAAAGGCCTCCATTCCTTTGTGCCACGCCATCTTTGGAAAATGGCCTTTATGGACAGCACCATGTGCACAACAAGCTCAATATCCTTTTCTTAGCTTCCTGCTTATTGTCAACTTGTCATGGTTGATGGATCCTAGGCCTCATGTGCTGCGTGTTCAGGGTCCCGCCTTGTCCTCTCGAGTCACCAAGAATGAAGAAACGGTTTCTTGCTGGCTATTCGGAATGCTATAAAATGGCACCCAACCGCCCACTCATTCATCATCGCGGACCCACACACACACACTTCCTAGCATCTCTACATTACTATTTACTATGAAACTCCGAAACTCCAAAGAAACCAATCCCCAAAATTTTATGGCCTCACCATCTCGCGAAAGGTCCGAGACCCCACCTCCTCCAGAGGAACCCTACAACTGGGGTACCGCAGACGACATGCGCAATTGGATCTGCCCAGAGGTGAACCCTCATATAATAGATACTCTCCGAGATGTCCACCCACACACTCTCGAAGAGACCTTTCATTGGTATGCTCGCGTACGTTTTTGCTTTCGTTTTTTTATTCTCAAGCATCATCTGATTCGTCTCTCAGCCCGGTTCTCCGGTCTGGGTGCTTAGCTCTAGTAAAAAGAGGCCCGTCCCGACTTGGCGTCAGGGTTACATTGTAACGGAAGATAAGACACATTATACAACCAAGGTTTGTCACTTGGATCTTACCATATAGTCCGATCGTTTAACCGTTCACACCAGGGAGTATTCCGTTCATATGTGGTTCAGTATATCATTGGAGGCGAGACTGTCAAAACCGTTCTCTGTCCTGGCCTGGAGCCGGAGTTGAAGCCAGACACGCCCCAAGTGCGACAGCTTTTGCGCGAAGCCGGTTTCCCCGCGGGACCCTGAGCCTCACTTATATCGGGGCAAAAGCCGTATTTTCTCTTTTTCGCCCAGGAGGTCTCTTCTCATTTTCGACTTTTGACACACACACAGCAAGCCACATTGTATACCACACCCACACGCATAGTATGTACACCACCGCTATCACTACAATGTTGCATCGTATAGTCGCAGGAATATCATCTCATTAATCTAACGAGTCCTTATAAGAAGGCAAGAAGGCCTTGGCAATGTCAGCTTGAAATCGCCCGAGATACGCCAGCAACTCTCGATCCGGGAGAGCAGAATGTTCCAAAGCCTGAGTAAGCTGAGTTCGAAGCTAAGAAAAAGTCGAGAATCAGCCTTTTTCGAGCAATGTTGGCGCGCCTCCAAGAGCAAGAAGTCGTCGACAAGAACAGATGGAACGCAGCAGACAATTACCCTTAGCAAGGCTTTGCGCCGTAGGGCAATTTTGGAGCTTTCGCTCTCCGTTTCATGTCTTGTTTGAAGGGCAGCTAGATGTTCGGCAACCCTCTTACCCTCGGTCAAGACGTCAGCAGGAAGATCCGCAAGCCTGGCGAGTTCGAGGCCGTAATGGCTAATTTCGTCAGAGATGCCGTCACGAATCCTTTGATTTCTGAGCTGAAAGTAGCGCAAGAATCGAAGAAACACCGACTTATATTGAAAAGTCAATCCAAAATTAGACGAGGATTGCCTTGCCCGCTTGTTTGACGTGAGGAAAAAAAAACGCTGATAGATTTGCTGGTTACCTGGACCGAGAGATGAAGGCTATCACAGAAAAGTTAAGAAAGGTAAACGCTCAAAGTGATCACAAACTTGACGATTGTAGGCCGACGCGATAAAGTTATCGTAATTTCGTGAAAGTGTCTTGCAATTGGGTAATTTATTACGCCATCACCAAGCTTCGATAGAAAACTCACGTCGCAAAGAACACAAACGACTAATGAAAATGGTCATCTTGTAGTACTCATTAAAGCTGGCGACCTACCTTGAGTTCAAGTAAACCCTCAGCGATGGCATGAGAGATTCCGACACCTTCCCTTGGAGAGGTTCCTCGACCCAGTTCGTCGACCAAAACAAGGGACTTTTGGGTAGCAAGCCCTGCAGGAAGAAACATCAGCCGAGCTGCCCATCGCAAAGCGGACTACTAACCAAGAATCATGGCAGAAGTAGTCATCTCGCTTGCAAATGTGCTCAGATTCTTCTCCATGTCGTCATCATTCGAGAGACGCGTCAAAATGGCATCATGAATTCTATGAGAGTCTAAAGATGCGAGAATCATCTCTCCAACTGAACACGCACCGAAAACTAGCATATTCTGCTGGGACAAAACATCCACACATTGCCATAACGGTCAAGAGGCCGATCTGCCTCAAATAGGTGCTTTTCCCTATCAAAACCGTTATTAGCTGATTGTACTGAAAGCCAAGGCATTCATCCGCACCTGACATACTTGAAAAGACAAAAACTCAACAACACTGGCTTAGTTTAAACGCGTAGAAAAAGTGAATGCACTTCGGTCCTTGTATAATCTGAAAGGAAGACGAATCATCGCAATAAACGTCATTCGAAACAAGGGTGCCCGCATGATAAAGCGTTTCCATGATCGGGTGGCGGCCTGATTTGATGGCCAGTGTCCCTGTGAATTCTGGCCGCACTGTAAGGATGTTTATGTTACAGAAAATGTCGAGATATAGAATTATTCGAACCATAACTTCGCACTGGAACAAGTATGAAAAGTGCGAAAACGATCGACTCTGAAATGACACTTACTGATCGATGCATGTGCAAAAGACCAAAGCATATCGACGAGGGCGACCTAGAAAGCATCGCAAACAAACTCCGAGTTTTGGGACAAAACTTACCGCTTCGGAGGCCTTGTACAGGGCTCCAATAAGTGCAACGATCCCCGCGACGAGGTCTTGTATTATTCTGAATGAAATACGTTAGCACAGCCTCAAAACAAAAGAACTTCGGTGCCCACTTATCACTAAGCAACATCGTCTCATCCAAAGCATCCTTCATCCTCGCGTTCATTTTTTTCTGCTCTCAAAATGATCAACATTTCATCCGAACCAAGTGAATGCGACTCACCAATTCCATGCTCGTGAACATCCACCTCCCTTTAGTAAACGTCACATTCAAGAACCCCTTGGGCAATTCCCCGTCGAGGTCAGCCTTCTTCAGCGCAAACACGAATCCTGATTCTTTATAAACAAGAGTCAGTGGTAAACTATGTTCTTCCGAAACCGTTCGGCTGAGTTGGTATATATCCCCAACATTTTCCTTGTACGTCTCTCGTGCGACGTCGAGCAGTCGATTACAATTAGCCTATACCACTTCAGCGCTGAGTACCAGGTTGCTCAAAAGTTCACCTTACCTTGACAGCATATACACGGGCGTTCACCGCACCAACACCACCCTGGACTTCATTAGCTTCTTGATCAAAACACTTCAGCTTTAACTGACTTTGGCGGGAACACAATCGTCGTTCAAGTTTGCTGATACCAATGCCTCTATCTCGTCCAATCTTTCGTCCGCTAGCATCTGAAAAACGTCAGCGTAGGCTCAACAAAAAGAAGTGAAAGACACACATCATGAACGATCACCAAAAGTTGCGATCGGGAACCTGCCAGAGCATTTCTCAAAAGAGGCAGATTCTTGACTACGCTGCGCAGATTTAGGACCTGAGAAAGACGCTGTGCAGCGGGTTTCGCGTTCGAAACGGCGCGAGTCTCAGAGGATGCGAGCTACATGAGGTAAGATAAGATAAAATCGATTTAGTGAATGGGAGCGTGCATACCGAAACGATGAGCTTGTCGAAATCCATTTTGTTGAGTGTTTTCAGGGCGTCACGGACGTTCGTGAATCTATCTTCGGTGTTGATGAACTCTACGTCTATGCTATATGTCTGTTTTCTTCTTCGTTGAGAAATTGTTTACCTTGAACGACATCAAGTCGGGCATCAATCGATTGCTGAACTGATCCATTGGTCAGACTTAATGTCCGTAGTCCTGTGAAAGGTCATCTTACCAGTGATTGGTGATAATATGTTGACTCTCAACAGCCGCGAAGCCATTGCTGTGTGCGTATGATTCAAAGTTCTTCGCGAACCGCGTTAGTTCTATGAGGACCAATTGAATGGAAAGAAGCTGACCCAAAGAGCGAATGCTGTGACCTTTTAGATGTCATGTTCCCAACGAGCTCCAAATTTCGTGCAGTGTCTGGATCGACCATCATAGTGCCATCCACAGGCACGTAACGAATTCGAAGAGAGGCCGCTGCAAAGCGGACATTCATTCCGCTTTCGGCATATTTGAAGAGGGCACAAGCGGCAGAGAGGGTATAATACCTGGGGTTCCAAGTTTAAATGCATTAACGTGGCTGTATGCGCAACATACTTGTTAGATACGGCCAATATCGTCCCTGCACGTTCGTCGTCTTCGACACAAAGCTGAAGAATAAATTCGAGACCTAGAAAACGTGTTACTTTCACTGATACGATCTATTACCAGAGAAAGGCTCACCACAACTATCGTTCCAATACCTTCTCCCTACAGACTCCACCTGTACGCCAGGAAACTCCTCGCCGATGTACTCGATCAAGAGCGAAGTAGAAACCGATCTCTTTCCAGACGGCGCCAGCGCAGCATCTGGCGCGGAGAGAAACGTATCGGGTACAAGTATCAGACACGGAGTATGAAGGTGCATCTGGTGCAGGGTCTTCACGTAAGTCTGACAATCAGCCACCTTGAAGCGTTACGTTGGAATGAAGTCAAGGATGTCGAAAATAGTCAAAAAAAACCTGAACGAGCATGACTTTCCCCGTATCCTTGTCGAGGGCTGCTATTCCCACTTCACGCGAGACACCACGGCCCTCGAGCAAGGCAATTACATAGCTTCCTTCGTGTCGAGTTGAAGCTGCAGTTTGGGGACGGGCAGTAGTTGGACGCGACTGATTGGTCCACGGGCGACTCTGATGAGACGCAGGTCGATATTTCCACTCGCTATCTGAAGTCGTCGGCTTGGAGCTTGACATCGTTTAGTTCAAGATGTCTGTAACACGTGATCGCGATTCCTTTCCAGATAAAAATAGACAGGGTAACGTCGTAAAAAGATGACTATAGATTGTAAATTCGTGCCGCGGTTCTGGTTGCTGCTTCTTGTCAAAATTTAGTTACGGCTAAGCGCTAAGCGCTAAGCATTAGTAACATGGAACTTTTCAAAAAAAAGTGTTGAAATTTCTTGCGTCCCTTGCCCAATACAAAAACTATTGATGAAAGTCGAAAGGCTAGATTAATGTCTCCGCCATATGGCTAAAACTCTTCCCCCGCGGTCGTAAAAATGCTATGTGATGAACGAATAATGATATTGTCATGATGGTTGTGGCGGTCGTAATGAATATGATCTGTAATGGAGAAGATAAATAAATAAGCGGTTGCGTTGGAGTAATAAGAAATCGTTGCAGCTCACAGAGATGAAAGGACGAATTATGTGTGTGATTGACCGTCTCAAGCAATAACGCAATAGGCGTTGTTTCCACTGCCGCCTGACTCCCCGTTGGTGGGGATAGAATCACCCTGAGTCTGGTGGTGGGTGAAGGTGGTCTCGATGTCGACGAAGAATGTGAAGGCGTCCATGTTAACTCGGGAGGATGGGAGAGATGTTAAGGTTGGATTGCAAGGAAGGAACGGTAGTTGTACTAATAAGCCTGGAGATATGGCCTAAAAACTTGTCGTTTTATACTTGGACATGACCTGCATGTTTCGGTAAGCGCGTGAACTATGCTGAAGGTCCTATTGTTCAATTTTTGACTGGCGAGAAGATGGCCCATCGTTTTGGGAGTTATCGTTGCACGCGTTGTGCGATTGAAGACAATAACGGAGCAGTGGATGCTCAATGTGAGGTCCTGTGCCTTACCTTGGCGCACCCCTCTTGCTTAAATCCAATCAGCAAAAAACAAGACCCGCTTTGTTGACCCGGCTTCCCGCTTGGAAAAACATAAGTACCTTAGTTATCCGTTGAGCATTTGTGTGCGCATTTGTTGAAGTTGAGTTGGCCGCACGCCCTCGAAGAAAACGTAGTCAATTGTACAGATATGCAATGTACGACGTGTCGCACGATTTTGTAGCACACCTGATTGTTGACGACATTCTTGCTCTTTGTTGCCCTGCAGACAATAGAATGGGTCACTCCAGAAAATGGCGGTGTTTTATAATAAATCCGTGGGGAGAGGTATAGAGATCCGAGCAGAAGACAGGTAAGAGAATGGAAAGCCTATCCTCGAGTGCAAGCGCTCCAGAAAGATTGCGGTGTCTGGGATAGATCCGTTGAGTGGACGAGTAAATTTTATTATCATCGGGAACGAGATCTGTTCAGCGTTGAAGACCACGCCAGATGAATATATGGTGCATAACAGGAGTTTGGAGCAAGTAAGGACGTTTCGGACCAGGAGATGGAGGAACCTCTAAAATCCTTGCCAAGTGTGCCCCAAAGCTAAAAATGATAAGAATGCACATGGGTACGACAACTGTCTCGAATGGTATCCATCATGTGCTGAGGCGTTTAGATGAGCATACAGTCAAGCGATTGTGGTAAAGCCATTGCGAAGTTTGTGGCGATGTTTGCGTTTGTTAGAAACCGAACAAGATGATGTCAGCATGGAATTAGTCATACTGAGCACAGCCGCTGGGGCCCTCTTGCACAGAGGCAATAACCTGGCAGTTACTTACTTACATCCAATTCACCCTCTCAACGCCGTCTAGCGCAATGTCAGGCATAGGTGCTTGGATATGGGGAACGTCACAGCTCGACGATGCTGTCGGTAAGTCATGTCGTGCTCCTCTGGCAAGAAAGAAACATTTCATACCGATCACATTCAGACAAGGCGACCTCTGAGCTCTTGCCAGCAGGCGCAGAGGATATCGCTTTGAATCTCGAAATATGCGATCAAATCCGCTCAAAGTCGGTGCCAGCAAAGGATGCCATGCGTGCTCTTAAACGCCGACTCAATCACAAGAACCCAAACGTTCAGCTTCTAGCTTTGGGGGTACGTTCGATCATACTACTTTGTATTTTGAGCTAATGTAGGGTCTCAATTCCAGTTGACGGATATCTGCATCAAGAATGGCGGTGATCACTTCCTAGTTGAAGTCGCCTCTCGGGAATTCGTGGATAATCTCGTCTCCATACTCAAAGTTCCAGTCTTAAATCTCGAGGTCAAAAATGTTATCCTACGTCTCATTCAGAATTGGAGTTTCGCATTCGAGGGAAAGCATACATTGAGCTACATGGGGCAGGTATACAAAATGTTGACCAACGAAGGTGAGTAACAATCAATGTCGGAATATCTTTGCTCCACACCTCATCGCAATATTGCAGGATTCAATTTTCCTCCAAAGGACCTAGCTGTTGCCAACTCTGCCATGGTCGATACTCAAACCGCCCCCGAGTGGATAGACTCAGAAGTCTGCCTACGGTGTCGGACGGCATTCACATTCACAAACCGAAAGCATCACTGCCGAAACTGTGGTCAAGTCTTTGACCAGCAATGCTCCTCGAAGTCAATGCCTTTGCCTCATTTCGGTATTACCACAGATGTTAGGGTGTGTGATGGCTGCCACGCAAAGCTCACGAAGAAACATGAGAAAGTGTAGGTTCTTTCTTCTTAGCTGCAAACGTACTCTAACCGTTATCCACAGAGATAAAGGTCATCGACACTCAACAAGTCTTCACGGAACCCGCCACCGTGGTGCGCGGGAGTTGGCCGACGCTGAACTTCAAAGGGCTATCCAGCTCTCTCTGCAAGAGGTCAACGCAAACGGGAACGCTCGCCCTGGATACGCCCCCTCGCAGCCCAAATGGCAGTCCTCAGAACCCCCTATCATCGACAGAAGCTCCTATCCCGACAGGAAAGCTCTCTCGGACGAAGATGACGATCCGGACCTCAAAGCTGCCATAGAAGCAAGCTTACGCGAAGCTAATGCTCCCAAACCCAGTGCACCCATCGTTGTAGAGACACCACGTACAGAGGCTCCGTACGAGTACGCCGGCCCCGGCTATTCGCAATCATACCCTCCTGGACTGCACCAGCCGGCACTGCCCAAGGTGCCAAGTTACGATCTAGAGCCTTTAGAGGAAGACGCGATTCTCACGTTCAACCAAACTGTAGAGCAGGTTCAGGCGCAAGGCGGGAGAGACATTTCCAGGTATCCAGCGGTGAACGAGTTGTACGATAAGGCAAATGGATTGAGGCCTAAGATGGCGTTGAGTCTGGATGATGCTGGTCGGAAAGAAGGTCAGTTTCTTAAAATTTGCGATTTCAGACATTGCTCAAGCCTACGTCTTGTGTAGAAATGCTTTCGGACATGCACGACAAACTATCGCAAGCAGTTAAGCTGTATGACCAAATATTGACTCAACAGATTTCCCATCCTCGTTGGCGTTCTTCCGCTGCGCCTCCTTCTCAGTATCAGCAACCAGTGTCGAGCTATAATACAGGTTACAATCAGTGGACTCCTGCTCAATTGCAACAGCCCCCCTCAGGATATCAACAACCGGAAACGCAACAACCACTTTCGCCACAGATGACTGCCTATTCCCCACCTCTGGCACAAGAACAACCACAGCAGGCTCAATACGTCAGCTCTCCGCGATTTGAGGTATCACAACCTCAATGGCGTCCGCAACAGCCCCAGCAGCAGCAGCAACAATCACAATCCACGTCGTGGTATACTCCTCCTCAACAAACCCAATCTCCTGTCGCCAGCGCTCCTCCCTCACAGCAGCCTTCAGCGCCCCCTTCCTTCCAACATTCTCCACAACAACCACAACAGCAGCAGCCGTCACAGTACCAGCCATACTTTGCTACTCCCCCCACCCCGAGCACAAGTCAGACTCTTCCACCTGTCACCTACAACACTCCTTCGGCTCTATCCCAACCCCCCCAGCAGATTATCGATTCCCATCCCCAAGCCGCACCACTCCAAACCCACCCCTCACAGTCAATAGCCAGGCATAACACTATTACATACGCACAATCCACAGCTCAACCCCAATTAGCAAGGAGCAACACCGTCGCTGCTCAACAACCTACTATTCATGCACGACCGCAACAGCAGCAGCAGCAACATGTTCCTCAACGCCAATTACAGTACCAACATCAGCAACAACCATATCAGCAAGCTATGTCTCCCCCACCTGCCCCAGCAGCACTACCTCAGTTTCCCGTTGCTCCAACCCTAGCACCACAGGCGTTCCCCATGTTTGGTGCAACGTTAGCAGCACCGTCAGGGATTGAGTATAAGGAGGAAAGAAAAGAGGCACTGTTGATTGATTTGTAGGCTTGATTCGCAGCATGTATGATAGATTTGGTTTTTGGAGCTTACTTACCCTATGTAACTAATTGGCATTGCGGAGTGTTCTTGCGGCGCAATACCTGCCATCGTCTCTGCGGGATTATTGAGTTCTTCCTCAAGTCATAAACAATGGCTTCTGTACTACTGCTGGATCGTTGGTAGGCATCAGAGAGTATATGATTCATGTGACCTAAACTTGCATCATCTCCGACTCTGTCGTCGAATCCTCCATAACATAAAAGATGCTTCCTATTGCTGGGTCGTTAGAATGCAATGGCGCCTTCAACTGTCATTAAGTCTACAGTGGTCGACTATGCACATCCTAGTGTCCGCAGAGAGCCGTTCTCGCATCTTACAATTCCTAGCATCTTTTCGTCACGCCGAGGGCATAATGGACATGTAGAAAACGCAGAAGAGGAACAATTCATTGAATCCGAGCTCAAACTCCCTTCTTATAGGTCCCTCTTTGTCGCAATCGGGGGAAATGCCCTCTTCCAGGCGAGTTTCCTCATTTCCAAGTCGACTCGAACACTCATTCCAATTGTAACACAGTTCTCATTTTTTATAATCGTTTCCTCTGCCAGTGCATATGCAGAACATCTCGGGGGATCCGCCGTCTTTTCTGGCCTTATCATTGGTATCCCAACCGTATTCTCCGGTATCGCCTTGATTTTCATGACAAGGCTTGATAAAGGTGGAAGCCCATCCATAAATTTATAATTACCCACTATTGATCCATACACAATCACTTAGGTCGTTACAAAAGGCCCTTCCAATTCGCATACGCAGCCATGCTCCTTGGAAATATCTTACACGCCATGGATTACTACTCTAACTGGCTTTACCTGATCCTCCTGGGGCGAATCGTCACCGGGTTCGGTTTCACCTCCTTCATGTACACAAAGCGGTACTGTAGCGACCCACGCATAGTTGGCGTTCGCCAACGCACAACCCTTGCCTCCTGGCTCGTCATCGGTCAATGCTTCGGCTTTTCAACAGGCCCCTTCCTCGGTGGTCTCTTGTTCAAAGTAGGGTTCTCCAATTCCATTTTCAATGGGTTCACTAGCCCCGGGTGGGTGATGGCAACCACATGGGCCGTCTTTTGGGTCATCAGCAACGTGCTCTTCGAAGACGTCCAAACGCAACAAGAAGTCATCCAACTCGGACCTCGAGTCCAGTCCACATTAGAGTCTGACCCAGCAGAATCTACCATAAGCCTTTCCGCACGTCAATGGGGCGTCATAATCTGCATGTGCTACTACGCAATGACCTGTTTCCTCATCCTCGCCAGTTGGGAATCCAACATTCCCGTGTTCACCGCATCCGCACTCGGTTACTCCCCCTTCCGCGCGGGAAACTTCATCGCTCTGGGAGGGTTAGCGTCCTTCCCGTTCCTCCTTCTCAACGTTCGGTACGCCCGCCGATTCCAGGACCGCACCACGCTAGCCACAGGTACTTCTCTCGGGCTCGCAGGACTTCTTCTCACACTCGTCCTTCTTCGAACTGATAACATCACATTCGGATCGTTCTACGTCTGTTGGGTCCTCGTCGCTCTTGGTTTCAACCTTGCAAGTACTTGTACACTTAGTTTACTCTCCAAACAGTTGCCAGACAACTGGAATGGAAGGGTAAGTTTGGCTATACAATACAGTAACTATCTCGGTCGCGTCACTGGTGCTATCCTCGGTGGTGCTGGCGTCAAAATAGGGATGATGAATTACATCGGTGTGCAGATAGCTGTGGTGGGCATCGGGGGAATAATGTATTTAACACTCTGGAGGGAACTCAAGGCGAAAACGGGATAGCTCCCTCAACACAAATATATGTGACCGAGAAAAAAGGTTCCACTGGATATTCAGAAGGCGAAGGACAAAAGGGGGGGTGACAAATCATGTACACTATACATCACAACATTAAGCAACCTCTTCCAAAGCGTCATTAAGGAAAAAAATAATCATCGTCCAATGCCCATCTTCAAAAGGGCGCCAACAACATCCACATCGTCCCACCTCGAGTCCACAGCACCAGTGCCATCAGCCGCAGCATTTTTCCTCCTGTTGATGTACCCAAGCGTATTCCTAAAATGTCTCGTGATCATTTCAGGTGTCTGGACACCTTCAATGAGACCTGGAGGTGCTCGTTGGGTAGGGTGGACGTCTGGCGATGAGATGTTGTCTATACTCGATGTGATTAGCTCAACCAAGCTATTCACATACTTGGGAGCAAGCTAGACAGGAAACGTCAGCTTCAAGGCCAGGTATATGAGCAGGCGCGTGACTAACATCTGGGGCTCCCCGGTCAAGGTAATACAGATAGTGATCGAGAGCATCACAATAGAGCTGTACAGTGACGATTTCCTCAATCGCCGAGTTGGCGATGCGCAAGGACTTCTGAAGGCACTCGAGAACGCGCTTGCTGTCTTGATGAGGGTACTACAAACAAGAATCAGGATCGATCTCGTGCAAAAGGCTTAAGGAGCACATACCGCCTTGACAGCGCCCTCCGCCTCTTCCTTTGACGAAGACTTGTCAACGACAGCAGGCTTCCCTCGAACCTCAACCTCGCCCTCAGCAGGTGGAGGCGCCTCTTGCCACCAAAGATGACTCGCCAAGCCCACCGCCGTAGCTTGATGGCTCTTCTTCAGCAACCTTGCCCCATGCAGCGCAGCCTTGGTGATCAGGGTATCATAATTGTCCATACCAAAGACCTTGGCGCCAGAGAGTGTGCCAATGATAAGTGTAATCGCTTGTAATTGAGCGCGCGATTCTGATATGCTCTCCTCGTACACACTGAAAGCCTGCACATAGAAATCGTATGATAGGTCCTCGAACCCACACTCGTCAGCGATCTGCGCAGAGAGGAGGAACAATCGCAGTGCAATCGTTGGCGCCTCGACCTGTGTTGCGAGGATGGCGGTAACCTGCCGTACGAATTTGAGGATCGCGGCTACTTTCGTCTCCCATTCGTCCTCCTGAAATACCAATTAAATAAGTTGACGGCGTATCAAATACAAGGCGAGTACAAACCACATGTTGCCGGTTTTTGTACCGGCGACATAGTTTGATAGAGGATGTAATGAGAGCAGGGAACGTAAAGCGCATCCTTTCTCCTCCCATGTCAAAGTGTCGACGCGCAACTTGTAAGAGCTACGCCACATGCAATCAGCAATGTGCAACGGTTTGAGAAAAACCCAGACTCACCTCGAATTGTACATCCAGTGACTCAGCACGGAACAAATGCACCATTCTCGCCACCCACCCTTGCTCTTCCGCCATCTCCTCCCTCTCTATAAAGTATGGCCCCGGCCTCCTTCCATCTCGCACGTTCGTTTGTGAACCGTTCGGTGCTAATGCAGCACCTGAATCCGACTGATCCTTGATAAGGACATGACACAGTTCAAGAACCCCATCAACGTCCTCTGGTGACTCTACAATTGTCTCGTTCTTGAGCACAGAGGAGACAACGGAATGAGCGATAGAGCGACGCGTCAAGAAGAGTTGTTTCGTCAGTAGGGGGCCGTAATTGGGAATGGCAAGTAATGTGAGCACTGATTGATAAGAGTTGATTGGGGCAACCAGAAGGGCGGAAAGGTTGGTGGTCGTTTGTTGCGCGTGCAAATCAGGGCTATAAATTGAGTTTGTCAGATATCATAACAACTATAAAATGTCGAGAAGGGATGAACCTTTCACTAAACTCCTTTATTTTGTCGGCAGCAAATCCAAGGACTTGATCTACATATTCAAGTCTGTCAGGATAACAGCTCAGGGAAAGGTTTGTCAGAGAGACAAGCAAAGCAGTGATATCTTGTATTGAAAGGTCGGGTCGAGCCTGGGCGTTTTCAGCATCGTCAGAGAATGACAAATTATAAAGAAAGCACAAACCTTGATGAGCTCAACAACTTGCTTCCAGAAGACCTCAAACAGTTGCACGTCCTCAGGTACACCTCGGAACTTGCGCACAGGTGAGCCCTCCTTATCCTTTCCTTTCCCCAATTTCTCATCAATGGTTGAGCTAGGAGAGGTCGGCAAGACAGGTGACTTCTCGGACTCTGAAAAGGTAGTTGTTGTTGTGGGAGATGTTGGTACGCCCCAGGCGTTCGCGTCTGGCCCAGCCGAAGTGGGTGAGGCGGCTCGATACGCATTTTCTCGGGCCCTCTCCTTCTGCAGCTTCACCTTTTCTGCAAGGCGTCGAGCAGCAGCTTCTTCTTGACGTTTTGTCTCCTCGGGGTCCTCACTCTCAGCCTCGCGTGCCGCATACGAGGCAAGTCGATCAATAAGGGCGATGACGATCTGCTTAATGTTAACCTTTGGATGAAGCTGGGCGGTCGCTGATAGGAAGGGGCCAAGGGTATGCAAATGGAACTCGTCTGTAAAGACCTAGGGAGGGCGGTAAGTGCTTGCCCCTAAGTCCTCCAGTAGGATGTCACGCACCTGAATGACGACCTCCATCAAGTACTCTTGAGCTATCACATCTTTGCAATTGACAACCTGCTCGAGAATGCTGGGCAATATCGTCTTCTGGTACATGTCCAGGTCGACACCGTCAAGTTGACTAAGTCGGACGAGGTTGGTGCCAACGAGGATTCGTAGTTCGCGTCGCTCCATCTCACGCTTCTCGCGGTCGCGTGAGTGACCTTGATGTTGCAGCCGCACCCAGAGCTTGTTCATCTCAATGAAATTGGTGAGAACGAAGCTTATCGAATCTTGGAGGTTGCCAGAGGGCCTGCCACGAACATGTAAGATCATAACCGGCAACATGGAACATCAAACGCACCCAGAGTCAAGTCCAACAGGTAAATGGTCTCTCGTTTGCCCACTGAGATAGTGTCGAAGGAAGAGCCCGCGTATCGGATGCAGAACCCCTCTTGACATTTCCATCATATCCTTCATTATCTCTTTGACAGGTGCCTCCGGAATAGACATGTACACGGAGCCAACGGTGATCATGAGATATAGCCTTGGGATGATGTTGCCAGCGTATTGAACCAATTCATAAAGGTCGGCTAAATGGTGTCTGGACTGCGTGTGGGCTTCGTACAAGTAGTTGGAGAGGTGTCGGAGTGCGTCAAATACCGCCATATCTGACCATATCGTGAGCTCCGTAAACCTCATAATCAGCCCAGTACGCTTACATAGCTCATAGTATTGCTTTGGTGACAGCGACGATGTCCGCAGTTCCGCGAGCATCGTACTTGCGCTCTTCAAAGCATCCATGAGTTGGTCTAGTTCCTGTAATTTGAAACACCATTCTAAGCGTAATTTCAAAGCATCCGCCAGCTGCAGACTGACCAAATGCCGCTTCATCTGCTGAACCTGAATTTTGACGGTATTCAGGGCCTCACTAAGCAGCTTCCCCTCCTCCACAACTGGGTGCGCCGCCATAATTGCAGTTGACGCTGATGTTGCAGAAACAAGCGACCGCCGTCAAGACAGTAGCCAGGGACCTAGATGTTGAAAGAAAAGAGAGGGACGGTGACGATATTGCTGGCGGCGGGTGGCGGAGACGAGCCCTGTTTGGCTGCGGTTTGGCTGTCATACAATTGGTCAGCAACCCTCTTGAGCCTCATCCGACTTTGACACAGACAAAATTGAAGCCGATGGACAATGGACCCAAATGTGGAGCGTTTTCGTATCTTTTCCCCGAAGTCGTCCTGCTGCACTCACACGCTCTTCGTGAAGATATAGTTTGACTGTACGTTGGAGTGTCGGGCCTCGAAACTCCAACACTGTGGGATGCATGTTTGGTTGTGTTTGGCAAGGGCTTCGGAGTAGATACACCGTTTGTAGGCAGACATTCCCATCATCATCATTGACCTCGAGCATTGCGACCGAGCTCCGAGGAAGCATTCCCATCGGGTCACTCGGCACCTCTCCAATGTCTGAAGCGAAGAGTCATGGAAGATGGCTGCGAGTACCAGCGTCTTTCTCCGACTTTAAATTCATACACTCACCCGAAGGCTCCAGGAGCCACGGCACATGATTTTCATGAGGCCTTTACGTTTGCACATCATCGTCTCATTTCCTAACGTATGTCGGATTTTCGATGTGGCCCTCAATTTTTTATCGCTGCTGTTCGAGAAAGCTCCTGACATACTCTTTTGTCTCGTCTCGGGCAGGCAACGGTTGACGATTTGAGACGTTTCCTGCATCGCCCCTTCCGGTGTATTCTTACTTCCTCTTTCCTACTGCGAGGCAGCACGTTTTCACCCATATTCTCCACCGGCGAATCGACTCCATTTCTGAGGATAATTTCTACTTTACGGATCTAACCTTCTCGACTTCAACGTCGCGGATTTGTTCTTAGACGCCGCAATCTTTATGGATTTAGCACTCGCACTCGTGAGGACAACCCTTCCATTCGTTCATTTGTCTCCTGTACGGATCTATCTATCTGTTCCAACTTCAAGGCAATGGATTCATTTTAAACACCCCCATATTTCTGAAGTGATTCGTTTTATCGTCCTGCAGGGCTACAAGAAGCGCAAAGGATCTTAACAATTGGCTGTGTCTCAATAACTCTCGACTGGTGACTACAACATACCTTCCCACACGGGATGACGGATTAGAAGATGCATACTTAGGCTTCTTTTGTTCAACTCTACCTGGCGGTCCCGATCCAAGCAAAAGGGGCAAGGCACAGTGAGCCGTTACATTAGGCATCCGCCACTCCCTTATTGTTTTCAATCGCGCGGCGTGCGCTTCGGGGCAGCGACAATTGCGGAAACGCCGGGTCATCTTCTCGCCTATCAAATCCAAACAATAGGAAGTCAGCATAGTTCACGCGCTCAGCAAAGCTTTCCTCTCATTTTCAAGTATAAAATCAGCAAGTCTTCACAACATTTCCCCAGGCTCATTGCAACCACCGTTCTTTCCTTGCAACCCAACCTTTACATCTCTTTCACCCTCCCGAGATAACATGGACGCCTTCACACTCTTCTTCAACGTTGACACTGTCTTCACCAACGAGCAGACACAGGGCGACTCGATCCCCACCAGCGAAGAGTCGGGTGGCAGTGGAAACAACGCCTACTGCGTCATCGCATGAGACGAATGACGCGACTTTACCGCATAGGACTCTTGCACATCTGTACATGTGAGTTACAACAAATTTCAACTGACTTCAAGCGAACATAAACTTATTCTCCTCCACTATCACAGATCATACCCATCATGAATACACAAGCACCATGACCACATCATTATTTGTTTATTGCATCGCATTTTCACGACCACGAGGGAGGAGTTTTAGCCGCGCGGCGGCCAGTTAATCTAGCCTTTCGACTTTGAAAAACACTAGTTTTTGTATTAGGCTAGGGAGAGCAGAGGGATAATTGATAACTTAAATTTTCTCCTATTTGTTTCCGGTGCTCAGCTGCCTGAAAATCTAAGCCCAGCACATTCATCGGTAACTTTTGCTGTGATAAGATTTGGAACATATCCTAAATGAAAGGTCTTGTTACGTACACTTTTCTACTAAATAAATAAAATGCTGTGACGATTCGTAGTGCGGAAGGCTTTCGGGACCAATAGTAGGAGCAATGGCACCCTGCATTTGCGAGTAGATTAGCTGATAGTTGCTGATCTAGCGTGACTTTAAGTTTGGAATCGAGAGCGTCTTTGCACAATCCAAAGTTATGTCAAAATAACAACCAAATTCTCTTTATAACCACTGTAAGTAGCACGTCGCGATCACGATAATCACGGTCACGTGAGATGCTGTTAACTTTAGATTGACAAGCAACGCCACACAACCCGTTCTCTACAAAATGCCCCCACCCGCCCAGACCGCTTCCTCTTCCTTACCATAACCACCCCACATAAACCTCATCCCCTATTTCTAATCTCGCCGTCCTACATCTCTCCATGTTTACTTAAATATCGCTTTGATCATTGTTGACCTGCGCCAATGTTGTTTCTCCCTCTCCTCGACACCCAACGGCGACGCTCCAGCAAGATGATTGTGATAAAAAACCTTTTGGTGAGCAGCCGGATCCTTGGTTATTGAATTCATTTTGTTCTCCGTTCCGTCACCAGCATCGCGCAATGCCACCGGACTAGGCGTCCCTTGCTTGACATCTTCATCTCGCCGTGTACTATCCTCCCCAAGCAATGTGGCTTCTCCTCGGCGTGTGCTTTTTGGCCCGCCGTGTACCTTTTATCTCACCCTATCTGCTTTTAGGAACCCCCACTCCGGCATCGACATCGCCTTGAACCGTATTGAAACTCTCATCATCAAGACTGGAACCTTTGGCTACTCGGACTTCGGAATCGCCACTCACTGTACCGCAAATCGCCTTGGGCCTCTTCGCTATCTCTTCTTGGACTCGATCTCGCCTTGGACCTCATTTCTCAATCTCGTTGCTCCTTCATTCCGCTCAAGTAACCACTTCAAGCCCCCCGCTATGCGCTCACTGTCAATATCAAATTAATGTTTCTTCAAAGTCTTGGTTTAAAAAAAACGGTTCAGTCCCCGAATCCAGCCGGGTTCGCAAGGCAAGTCCGGTAGGGATGCCGGCCAGGGTGAAAGTCCTGAGGTATTTGTTCGTCAACAAATCTCGTCGAGCTTCGGCTTGATAAGAGAGTTTGGGGCCGTCCGGGGCTCCTCTCTATTAAAAAAAAAACAGATGAGTTGGATTTCGTGATCTATGGGGTATTTACTTTTTGTACAGGGCGATTCAGGTTGGGAGGAGTAGATAGGTAAGTCGTTCATTTTTTTTAGATCTTTCTTTCGGTTGGCTAACGCCATTGTTCCAGAATTAATAATTTGGCCTGGGGGGTGATGAGTATACGTTGTACGTTCTCTCCCGACTTTTTCTCGAATCCTTTTTTCTGATATTATCTATTATTCAGAACAGCAAAAGGTAATCACTAAATCGACGATTCAAACGCGCGACGACTACCAAAACCCATTTTGTATCCGACAATCTCGCGAGCAACACAACACAACAGCGCGATTTATACACAAACGCAAGATTTTCTTTTTCGACGAGGGAGGTTGAAGATTACGACAAAAGTTTGCCAACAGAGGGCGTTGGGCATCGAGGTGAGTTCTTTTTTCCCGGGGGCGGTGGGCGCGGAAATTTTCCGTCGCTTTCCTCGTGCTCCCTTGTCGTGGGCCCCGGGCTTAGACTCGCGCTTTTTTAAAGCGCGAGTCGACCAAAAGCACGTTAAATCCTTTTTTGCTTTATTCATGAACTGATCTAGCTGTCGGTCGTGATGCGTGACGCTCTAGAGTTTGGATGGCGCGCCGCGCTGGAGCATGATCTCCCCCAATTCAGGGATAGCATCTTCGAAGTTACACGTAGTTAATATACTAGCTGAATGGTAATCTAGCAAGTTGGTCTCAAAGTATTTGCTTGGGAAACGGGTTATGATACTCGCAATTTATGATCAGTTCGGATGTTGCATCCCGTCGCGTGGATAATCAAAGGTCGAAAGTACTAGTAAGTACTTCTTGACAAACATAACCTCTGCTGTTTTGCTTGGCTGGCTGTCAATGTGCGAGATCGCGGTCACGTGTTACAAACATGCTGTTCCGGTTTATTTTTGGATCTTGCAGGGCTGACAAGCACCACCACACAACCAGCCGTCCTCTACAAAATGCCCCTCACCTCCCCCCAATCGCTCTTTTCTCCGTACCACAACCTCCCCACACAGATTTTTTCTGCCGCCTTTAGTCGGGCCCTTCACAAATCTACCCTGTCAACTTGATACCTATATCTCTTTCGCCCACTGATGCCATTGTTATGCCGATGTTGGTTCTTGTCCTCTTCAACGACAAACGACGACCCCACAGCTGGCTCAAGGCTATAGGGGGCTCTCTACTGGCGGCTGACTCTGGCTCTACCGGTCTACACATCTCCTCCATGGTCTTACTAGTCTCGTGCAAAGCCGCAGTGGCCTCACCAACGCCTCACCTTCGATTTTCCAACTCGCCGTGCTCTAGGTGTTTCTTCAGCTCGCTGTGTATTACGCTGGACCTCTCATCCCGTCAAGAGAGCCTTTCCTTCGCCGCACCTGTCATCGCCCTGGACTGTCTTGCTCTGTCTCCATGGACTTTTCATCTCGTCAAGAAGATTTCATCTCGCCATTGTCATTTTTCTTTGAGCTCTGCCAAGTACTCTTCATCGCCGCCTCTTACAACTTTCCCGCCTTGACTTGCTATGTACTCACTGTCGACACCTAGGCCGTCTTGTCAACTTCGCCGCCTCATTACCCGCCCATCAACAACGCCTATTCTTCGCTTCGACTTCAGCGATCTGTCTACTCACTGTCGACGTCTCTTACGGCGGGCAGACATTTTTGCAGTCCCCGAAACCGTCACGCCACACAACCCGTTCTCTACAAATTGCCCCCAACTCGGCCAGATCGCTTCCTTTTCCTTACCACGACCCAGGGCCCACATAAACCTCATTCTCTATCTTCAATCTCGCGTGATCAAAGCGATTTTGAATCAACATGAATGGACGGATCTCCTTCTCCTCAACACCGAACGATGACGCTCCAGCAAGATGATTGTGAAAGAAAAAAAAAACCCTGGCGAGCAGCTGGCTTCTTGGTTATTGGATGCACTTTATTCTCTGTTTCGTCACTGGCATGATGCATCGCGCAACGCCACCGGACTAGGCAGACCTCGGCCCTTTCATCTAGCCGAGTCGCCATGTATCCACCCCACGCCGTGTGCCTTCTCCTCGGCGTGCGCTTTTTGGCCCGCTGTGTACCTCTTATCTATCCTATCTGTTTTAAAATATCCACTTCGACATCGACGTCGCCTTGAACCGTATTGAAACTCCCATCATCACCCGGGAACCTTTGGCTACGACTTTGGAATCGCCGCTCACTGTATCGCAAATCACCTTGGACCTTTTCGCTATCTCGCCGTAGACTTTACCTCGCCGACGACCTCGCTTCAAGCCCCCCGTATATCCGCTCACTGTCAATATCAAATTAATCTTTCTTCAACGCCTTGGTGAGAAAAAAATCGGTTCAGTCCCCGAATCCAACAAGGAGTTTTGGGCCGTCCGGGGCTCCTCTAAAAAAAAAAACCAAGAAAAAAGAACACAGGTTGGATTTCGTAATATATGGGGTACTTACTTTTTGTACAGGGCGATGCAGCTTGGGGTGGAGTAGATAGGTAAGTCGTTCATTTTCTAAAAAACCTTCTTTTGGTTCGCTAACGCTATCGTTCCAGGATAATAAATTGGTTCGGGCCTGGGTGTGATGAGTATACGTTGTAACGTTCTCTCCCGACTTCTTCTTGAATCCTTTTTTCTGATATTATATCTTATATCAGAACCACAAAAGGTAATTGCTAAATAGACGACTAAGCGCGGACAATTTCGCCAGCAACACAGCAAAATAGCACAATTCATATACAAAGGCAAGATTTCCTCAACGACGAGGGAGGTTGAAGATTACGACAAATTTTCTCAACAGAGGAAGTTGAGCATCAAGGTAAGTCCTTCTTTCCCGGGGGCGGTGGGCGCGGCTATACGCCGTCGCTCTCCTCGTCGTGGGCCTCGGGCTTAGACTCGTGCTTGACACGCGCGAGTCGACCAAAAGCACGTTAAATTGTTCACTATCTAACATGATACAATTGCACTGCTTACTTTGGACTTTAGATTCACTGATATCTAGGCACCACTGGGCATAGGATTGTCCCCTCTGAGAGCCCATCATGTAAAACTTGCATCATTTTGTATATTAGGCAGTGATTTGCAATAGTAACAAAGTATTTGCTTGAAAGACGCGTCTCAATTATCAGCCAGCGTATTTAGCGCGTCGATGTATGCGGTTGAAAGATTCAAAATTAGACCAGGTCTTCTTTGCCCCGTTTATCACGGCCGAGCTTGTATATAGCCGGGTTGAAAAGGTGTCCCGGGATAACTAGCAAACCTCACCCAGGCTCCGTGTTGAGAATTATATTGAACGCTCCATTACAGCGACGCCGTAACCTCCACCTGCGATATCGCCTCAGGCGGGATACTCGGGTTCGCCTTCGACGGCGTAGCAGTCGCACTCGTTTTCACCCTCAACGCCTTACGAAACTCATCCAACCCAGGCAACAACTCCCCCTTCGTCTTCCCACTACTCACGAGCACACTCTTCTCACCCGCCTCCCCAGGAACGACCTCCCTCCCCGCCGCCTCCGCCTCGACCTTGTACGTCTGCCACGCATCCCCGCCCGCCGCCTCCATCACCTCCTTCACGATGGCCGTTGACCATTTTTCGTGCATGTTTATGGTTTGTCGTCTTCCGTTATCTGTCGGTTCGTTTTTCAAGCAGAAGTAACCGTAAGACGTTTTGAAGAGAAGGAGACGGGAGGAGGGAACGCACCAAATACAAGTTCCAACTCGGGTTTCCACACCTCATTCTGTGTCTTCTTAACCCTCTCGACTTGAATATCGAGTGATGGATTCGCGTAACGTATTCGTGGGAGATGTTCTTTTACAAAGTGTCTGGTGGCGCAGTTCAATACGTGTTACATAGGCTTGAGTTGCAAGTACTCACCGTGCGCCAAAGTGGTCATTCCGAAAAGCCATGGTAAGGCGAAGGCTTTTCAAATTGGACAGGGTGAGTTTGGGAGAGGCATTTAGATGAGCTAGGATGGTGGAGAGGCGCGAGGGCCCAGCAGCAGCTGCAGCTCTAGCTTGCGACATTATGTATACGAGAGCGAACACTTGGCTGGATTTTTTGGACACTTGTTTGTCGTTGTTATTTGCATACACTCGCCCATAAAATTATATCAGGCATACTAAATAACACGCTGTATCTAGCCAGCGAAAAGACCAGCGAAATAAACGATAAACCCAATCCCCACTACTAGCCCAGCCAGGTCGTCAAGGAAGAGCGACCCCATCTGCATGTACTTCATCGCGTTCATGATAACCGAAGGGAACGGTGGTGGCAGGTGCGGTAGCGCGAGTGCTAGTAGCGCTGGCGGTTGGACGGCGTCCTGCAAAATGGTTAGATCTGGTGGTAGCGTAAGCAGCAAAACTCTCACAAAGCCCGAGAATATCCGCAAGGAATGCAATATAATTTGTAAAGTCGTGAATGCCCAAAAGAATGGCTAAAAAGCATGAACACTCGTCCACAACGCAACAAAACGCAGACAGACGTACCACCAACTGCACCCTAAACACCCTCGCAACCGCACCGCTCCGTCCAAGCTCAGCCCACCTTTTCCACACACCCACAACCTCCCCACCCGCGCCCGCGCCAACCTGCTCATACGTCTTTGGCTCCATCCATAACACAAAGTACACCAACAAACACCACATCGCCAGCATATGCAGCAACGGCATCGCCTTTTGCAACTTCGTCGTCTCCCTTGCCTGCGCAGGTCCCTTCCCACCTTTCACACCCCCAAACGGGGGGAACATACCACCACCCGCAGGACCAGCACCGCCATCATTATTACTAGCCGCCTGCTGGAACAACATTGCCAACGGATTATCCATAGGCGGAAGGGAGGGATCAACAGGCGAGAACGGATCAAGCGGGGACTGTGGTAAAGGCGACGCAGGCGCGGCACCCATCAGAGCCTGCATGAACTGCTGCTGCTGTTCTGGGGACCAGACCGACGGGTCCGGGATAGGACTCGAACCAGCACCCAGCCCAGCAGCGTCGAATGGGTTGATCGTTCGTGGAGGTGTGGAGATTGACCTTGGCTTCGGCTTGGGCTGGGGAGACGGCGACGGAGATGGAGTGAATCGGTTCGGGGTGGGCATGTTACTGCTGCTCGATTCTTCGCCTAGAAAATTCCGTGAGATGTTGGGTAAAGGAGGATCTAGCTTCTATGTCGGAAAGGTGAGAAGGAGAGATATTTCTGTAGACAGACCATCGTGCAGGTACGCTGGTGCGTCTTCGCCACGGGCAGAGGTTGTAAGTTTTGCTAGTCTGTCTGTCCCCCTGCTGAGAATGGCTTTACGCCGTGCTTCTGCGCGTGCTGCTGCAGACATGGTTGTTGGAAAAAGACTTTTTGAAAGTGAGGCCGGTGAAGGCGTGTTGGACGTGGCAGAGGTCAGTGGTCACAGTGTCGTCACTACTGTTTGTCATCATTCCCCGAAAATAATATCCAAAAAAGTAGGTTATGTCATGGTAATAGGCGCTACCAGGGTTCGAACCTGGGTTAGCGGAAAGTGATGACTTCAGAATCCGCTGTGATAGCCACTACACTATAGCGCCATGCCTTCAACTCATCATCATCAAATCATGACTGTCATTCTCGTAACGCAAAAATTACAACAAAAGGTTTGAATGTGTGTAAAGATAATAAGCTCCTCCTATGAGAGAGCCCGTGAATATTCTCGTGCTGTTGGATATTAGTTCGAGGTTAACCAAGAAGACAGGCAAGAAACTCACAACGAATGATCAAATTGTCCATAAATTCGGCGTGCGTCCCTCATGCAACGACGCAATAGGCATTATTCCCCGTGCCCCTATCCTCCTCGTTGGTCGGCACAGAAGCGACGTCACCACCGACAGTCGTCACGGTGGGAGTCGAGAGGTAATCGACGAGCTCAGCGAAGGCGTCCATGATGATCGATCAAAAATTCTCAGGAGGATGTGCGAGACGTAGAGCTAGCTGATGATTGAGCAGCGAACTCAAGCTGGGGTACAACCTCGACGCGTCGTCGATTTATATACCACCTCCAAGTCCCAACAAAAAGTTTCACGTGAACCGTGATTTATTACCGCTATTGTCCTCATAAATTAGCCAGAGTCATTGCGCGCCATTGTGACTGTAGATCTATCGTGAGTCGTGAGTGTGGAGGGAGGATACGGTGATGAGAACATGCGAAAATCTGACTTTTGATAGATGCCAATATAGAGACGGACGTGAAACCCGTACTCAAAAGACACCGGCCATTAGTGAAGACAATAAGCTTGGGTGATGACGACGTCGGGTGCTCAATCAAATGGGAAGGTGAATCATTGATGGCGGGCCTATTTCAAATCAGCACGTATATATTAGCGCATTGTCCTTGAGATGAGATTTATGACTGTGTCGTGTCGTGCAAGGTCGCGTTGGTTACGCTGGGTTCATAGCATGCATCAAGATTGAGAAATAATTCCCAAGATATTTTTTCCGCATTGTACCGTGATGACTTGACTGGTATCGTTTCCTTGGGAACCTGATACATATGTCATTAATAATAATAAAAAGAAGTACGCGCTAGTACATGCCGCCTGTGAGCCGCGACAAAGATATATACTTGGATCATGAAATGTGAGGGTGCTATTGCCCGTAAGCTCGTGCCGACCAGAGGCATGGTGTCGGAAATAACGATCGTACACCCACTCCTTGAAACGGTGACTCGTCTTTACTTTCAAGCTATGCGGTCCTGCACATTGTTTTCTTCTTAGAAAAAAATTCCGACTCAATGCGCAGTCAATTCGTCCAGAGGGAGAGTCAATGATTTCCCCGAGCCACCACTTGACGTACAATTCACTACAGCACCTGACATCAAATGTTCAGTAAAATTTCGAAGAACCAAAAAAGTGAGTCACTTCGACTTCATGATAAATGTGAGCTATTCTCAATATTGTCATTTAGCGAGATTGTAGTCTGTGACGTGATTCAAGCCTTATGTAAGGAGGGGATGGTGTCTTGAGTCCAGAAAATGTTGAGAAAATGTCATGGACAGCTGCGATCTCTCCTGTCAACCCGAGGCTCGACGAGAATTTTATTTCAAGTTCCCATCTCCTGGCCGGCATCTCTACCGGGCTCGCCTTAAGAAACCAGATGAGTTCGGGGACTGGGCGACCTCAGGCTCTGGCAGCTGCCCTCTGCCCACCGTAATCGGTAAGAGACGTCGACAGTGGGTGAGATCCAGCATGAGAGATAGACCCCCAACTATTCCAATGGTGATTAAAGAACCAGCACCGCCCTCTGGGTCATCCAGAAATCCGCAGAGGGCGTTGTATTCTTCCCGGAAGAAAAGAAAAAGAAAAAGTGGTTGCTGAGTGGCAGGCGACTTGTTATTTGTGCTTATTACCTTCTAATGCTATTGGCCTTATCGGCTCGGCATGATCCAAAAATAGAAACCAACACGATAGTAATCTGTTAACTTTCTTGATTTTGCAACGTGAGTCGACGCAGTGCCATAACCTGTTTCCCAAGAAATTAATTTGAGATCAACCTGCTAGATGAACATTCAACTATATTAACTACGTGTAACTTCAAGAAATGGGGAAATTATGCTCCAGCGTGGTGCGCCATCCGAACTCCAGTTAGCCAGCGCCAATTCATGGATCAAGGATTTAACGTGCTTTTGGTCGACTCGCGCTCTTTCAAAGTGCGAGTCTAAGCCCGGGGCCCACGACAAGGGAACACGAGGAAAGCGACGGAAAATGTCCGCGCCCACCGCCCCCGGGAAAAAAGAACTTACCTTGATGCCCAACTTCCTCTATGGGCAAACATTTGTCGTAATCTTCAACCTCCCTCGTCGTTCTATGCGAAAAAGAAAATCTTGCGTTTGTATATGAATCGCGCTGTTTTGCTGTGTTGGTCGCGAGATTGTCGGATACAAAATGAGTTTGGCCGCCGTCGCGCGCTTGGATCGTCGATTTAGCGATTACCTTTTGCTGTTCTAAATAATAGATAATGTCAGAAAAAAGGATTGGAGAAGAAGTCGGGAGAGAACGCACAACGTATACTCATCACACCCCAGGCCAATTTATTAATTCTGGAACAATAGCGTTAGTCAACCGAAAGGAAGATCTTAAAAAATGAACGACTTACCTATCTACTCCTCCCAACCTGGATCGCCCTGTACAAAAATTAAATACCCCATATATCACGAAATCCAACTCATCTGTTTTTTTTATTATATAGAGAGGAGCCCCGGACGGCCCCGAACTCTCTTATCAAGCCGAAGCTCGACGAGATTTGTTAACGAACAAATACCTCAGGACTTTCACCCTGGCCGGCATCCCTACCGGACTTGCCTTGCGAACCCGGCTGGATTCGGGGACTGAACCGATTTTTTTTATAACCAAGGCTTTGAAGAAACATTAACTTGATATTGACAGTGAGCGCATAGCGGGGGGCTTGAAGTGATTACTTGAGCGGGTCGAAGAAGCGGCGAGATTGAGAAGCGAGGTCCAAGGCGAGATCAAGTCCACGAAAAGATAGCGAAGAGGTCCAAGGCGATTTGCGGTACAGTGGGTGGCGATTCCGAAGTCGGAGTAGCCAAAGGTTCCCGACTTGATGATCAGAGTTTCAATACGGTTCAAGGCGATGTCGATGCCGGAGTGGAGGTTTCTAAAGACGAATAGGGTGAGATAAAGGGTACACAGCGGGCCAAGAAGCACACGGCGAGAAGGAGGCCCATGGCGTGGGGAGGATACTACACGGCGAGATGAAGGGGCCAAGCAAGGGACGCCTAGTCCAGTGACATACGCTGAAACAGAGAATATGGTGCATTCAATAACCAAGGAGCCGGCTGCTCACCAGAGGTTTTTTTATCACAACATCTTGCTGGACCGTCGCCGTTCGGTGTCGAGAAGAGGGAGAAACAACATTGGCGCAGGTCAACAATGATAAAAGCGATATTTAGGTCAACATGAGTAGATGGAGGACGGCGAGATTAGAAATAGGGGGTGAGATTTATGTGAGGTGGTTGTAGTAAGGAAAAGGAAGCGGTCTGGGCGGGCTGGGGGCATTTTGTAGAGAACGGGTTGTGTGGCGTTGCTTGTCAATCTAAAGTTAACAGCATCTCACGTGACCGTGATTATCGTGATCGCGACTGATCGCGACTTTCGCGACGTGCTACTTACAGTGATTATAAAGATGATTTTGATCTTACTCACCTATTTTTTGACATTACTTTGGATTGTGCAAAGGCGCTCCCGATTCCAACCTTAAAGTCACGCTAGATCAGCAACTATCAGCAATTTACTCGCAAATGCAGGGTCTGACTGGTGCCATTGCTCCCTACTATTGGTCCCGAAAGCCTTCCGCACTACGAATCGTCACAGCATTTTATTTACTTTGTAGAAAAGTGTACGTAACAAAACCTTTCATTTCGGATATGATTTAAATCTTATCACAGCAAAAGTTACCGATGAATGTGCTGGGCTTAGATTTTCAGGCAGCGGAGCACCAGTAGCAACTCGATTTCGATAAGAACTTTCCAAGTCATCAATTATTCCTCTGATCTCCCTAGCCCAATACAAAAACTAGTGTTTTTCAAAGTCGAAAGGCTAGATTAACTGGCCGCCGTGCGGCTAAAATTCCTCCCTCGTGGTCGTGAAAATGCGATGCGATAAACAAATAATGATGTGGCCATGATGATTGTGTATTCGTGATGGGTATGATCTGTAATAGGGGAAGGAGAATAAGTTTATGTTCGCTCGAAAATTGTTGTAACTCACATGTACAGATGTGCAAGGATCCTATGCGGTGAAGTCGTGTCATTCGTCTCATGCGATGACGCAGTAGGCGTTGTTTCCGCTGCCACCTGATTCCTCGTTGGTGGGAATCGTGTCGCCCTGAGTCTGCTCGTTGGTGAAGACAGTGTCGATGTTGGCGAAGAGCGTGAAGGCGTCCATGTTATCTCGGGAGGATGAAAGAGATGTAAAGGTTGGGTTGCAAGGAAAGAACGGCGGTTGCAATGAGCCTGGGGATATGTTGTAAAGACTTGCTGAATTTATACTTCAAGATGACGGGCAAGCTTTGGTGAGCGCGTGAACTATGCTGACGTTCCTATTGTTTAGAGCTGATAGAGGAGACGATGACCCGGCGTTTCCGCAATTGTCGCTGCCCCTAAGCGCACGCCGCGCGATTGAAGACAATAAGGGAGTGGCGGATACCTAATGCAACGGCGTCCTGTGCCTTACCCCTTTTGCTTGCATCGGGACCGCCAGGTAGAGTTGAACAAAAGAAGCCTATGCGTCTTCTTAGCCGTCATCCCGTGTGGGAAGACATGTCCTAGTCACCCATCGAGTCAACAGCTAGTGCCATCCGAGTGAGTTTAGACACCCACGCCAGATGATAAGCCAAATGTTGATGACCTTTGCCCTTCCTGTAGCCCTGCAGGACGATAGAACGAAACACTCCAAAGATATAGCGGTGTTTAGAATAAATCCGTTGCCTTGAAGTTGGGACCGGTAGATAGATCCGTACACAAGATAAATGGATGAATGGGAGGGCTGTTACCCTCATCACTGCAAGTGCTGAATCCGTAAAGAGTGCGGCGTCTACATAGAACAGATCCGTGACTCGGATCTTCAAGTTGGGGAAGTTAGATCCGTAGAGTAGACGTTATCCTTAGAAATGGAGTGGTTTCGAATTCGCCGGTGGAGAATATGGGGTTAAAAACGTGCTGCTTCGCAGTAGGAAAGAGGAAGTAAGAGTGTATCGGACTGGGCAATGCAGGGGCGTCTCGAATCCTTTGCCCGCCAGAGACGAGACAAAAGATCTAATATGTCAGACTCAGTAAAGAGCGAAGTCGGAAGTTGGTCAGAAGAAAGTCACGAATTTGAGGTTGTATGACTAAATGTCGTTTTTTTTAAGCGTTTCTGACTACGCTCGTATTACAATAGTCATACATTAGTTGCACACTGCAAATCATATATTACGCCACAGTCATGTACTGGTCATATAATAGTCATATCTTAGTCATGTAATAGTCATATCTCAGTCATTGATTGCTTGGGCTCAATTTCGGTCAGGAAATAGACTGAATAAAATTGTATTTGACTACTTTAAAGAATACATGTAGTGGGCCTATAGCCTACGAAGTATAGTATGAGGGGACTACTGTTCATCAAGGGAAGAAAGGGACCGTTCGTCGAGGGAGGGGGGGGGCCGTTCGTCGAGGGAAGTACGAGAACCATTCATTGAGGGAGGGATGAGGCCGTTCGTCGAGGGAGGGAGGAGGCTGTTCGTCAAGAGAGGGATGAGGCTGTTAGTCAGGAAGGGGGAAAGCTGTTCGTTGAGGGAGGGGAGCCCATCGGCCAAGGGAAGGACGAGACCGTTCGTTGAGGGAGGCAGGAGGCCGTTCGTCAAGGGAGGGAGGAAGCCGTTCGCCAAGGGAGGGAGGAGGCCGTCCGTTGAGAGAGGGAGCAGGCTGTCCATCGAGAGCGGAAGGAGGCCATTCGCCGAGAGGGGAAACCGTCCGTTGAGAGAGGAGGCCATTCGCCGAGAGGCCGTCCGTCGAGAGAGGGAGAGGCCATTCGCCAAGGGGAGGCCATCCATCGAGAGAGGCAGGAGGCTATTGGTCGAGAGAGGGGGGAGGCGTTCGGTGAGGAGACCATTCGTCGAGGGAAAGAGAAGGCTGTTCATTGAGGGAGGAGGCCGTTTGTTGACTTGACAATGTGCTGGAAGGGAAGAACAATGAATTTCCGTGTTGGGAAATTCAAAATTCAACATGACGTCGGAGTTTCAACGGACTTGAACAAACTGCAGCTCATGACTTGAACTTTTTTGAAGTTGTTCACACTTGGTTCACACGCGTAACTGTAAGTAGGTAGCACATGCATACCAGAAATTTTTTAAAAAAAGATGAACCATTTCGAAAATTCTTGGCACAGACATGTATATAAAATGTACGACAATGTTGATACTAACCTATGACTAAACTCACCTCCGATTTGATGTCAAGGGAAGGCTGGCGTGAAAATTACAGACGTGTGACACACGTCTGACTTCGTATGATTTTTCTTGACTTCGCTTTTTACTGAGTGTCAGACTCGGGAGCTTTCTCGAACAGCAGTGATAAAAAATCGAGGGCCACGTCGAAAGATTCGACATACGTTAGGAACTGGGACAACGAAGTGCGAAGGTAAACGCCTCATACAAACATCTACCGTGCCTCCTGAAGCCTTCAGGTGGGTGTATGAATTTTAGAGCAACACGTCTTCAAGACAGTTCCTCCACCATTGCTGACAAATTGTTTGTCAACCAATCTGCAGCCAAACAGGGCTCGTCTGCCAAGGTTGTGTCGGTTAGTCTTTCTTTGATAGTTCTCACCACCTACGCAATTATTCTTCAATAAGCTTCTCAAGGGATTCTGAATTATGGACGAGGAGCCGATAGAATTTCTTGTTGCCCGGCGCTCAAGACGAAGCACGGCAGGGAATCGGTATGTCAGCGCAAGACATGCTTCTGGGGCGTATCTCAAGATTTTGAACCAGGATGGAGGCAGCCCTTGCCGAAATGGCTTTGGATGACGCGGACAAGGATCTCGAGGATGATAAAGAATTTGTTGACGACAAGGGTACGCGGTATGGATCGTTATTACTGCCCCGTTGTCTGATATCTTATGGCGGTGGCTTAGAGGAGCAAGATGTCTTCGGGTCTGATTTTGAGAGCACTGATGAGGAGGCTGAGCAACAGGGTGTGGATGCTGGAGAAACCATGATTCAAGAGGAAGAACAACGGGCCAGGAGGGTACGGACTTTTTTGAACCCCCGCTATCACTCAGCAAACCGCTGACGTGCTACTTAGACTGCACGGTCCAGGGTAGAGAAGGCAACTGCTATTGCTCATGAGAGGCAGAAAGCTACATTCAATCCACAAGCAGAAGCTTCCGCATCTGTGATCAAGCATAAAGCCAAGGTCCGATCCCAACGACAAGTCTCACTTCGGGACGCAACTGATACGGCGGATGGGGAGACTGTTGAGCACGACTCCAAAAATGTTCCCACGGGGAAGAAACGAAAGAGCAAACGGAAGCACACGATCCTTAGCACATCTGCCGCAGTCGCACGACAGAAAGAGTCTGAGCAAAGGAAGGTTAGTATACCCAAAAACATTCTATGGAGCGGGATGCTGAGTATTCAGTTAGGCTGCCGCGCCGAAGAAGATCAAAAATATAACAAGGACACTCACGCAGGCCGAACTCATTGCTCGTGCACTCGATAACGAAGAGGGGAACATCGTCGAGCACCGAGATTACCTCAAAGTAGAGGAAGAAAAACGGAAAAGGGCTCGTGTTGTCCGCGCGACTGTGCACGGGCCCCTGCTGCGCTGGGTAAGCAAAGTCGAAGAAATTGAGGTTGTCGAGGAAGCACCTGCGCCTGTCCCAACATTTGCGGGTACAGCTTCGTCAATTTACGGCACTGGACTTGCTCCTTACCAAGGGCTTCCTTGGATTGCATCAACTTCTACAACCAACGCAATGGCATCAGCTGCACCTCCACAGTTTCCGGGTTCTCCTTTTCCAGCATGGCCGCCGTTCCCATCTTTTCCTCAATCAACACCACTTCTCGCACCTCCGACTCTGCCCACTCAACCTGCAACGCTACCAGAACCCAGAAAAAGAACAGAAAAAGTGGCCAAGAATTATCTCATTCACGAACTCGCACAATATACCGACGCTCCTAAAGCAACGTGGAACGACACCATGAAAGCAATGTTCGGCGACCACGTCAAGTGGGACGAACTCAAAGTCTACACAACCAAGGGCCGGCCATTATGTATGCTCTTCTTCCTCGTTGGTTGTTCCGTGATGCTCAAGCACGTTTCTCGATCTAGCTCGTCCCATACAGTCATGTCCCATTACGGGGAAGCCTGCGATATACTTTGACCCAAGGACAGGCGTGCCGTTTGCCGATGTTGCAGCTTTTGATGTGCTCACGCGCTTGTTGGCCCACGAATATGTTTGGAGCCCTGAGTTAGGTTGTTACACTGGGAAGGAGGAACCACCCCCCGAGCAAGAAGAGGTAGGGGATGCGGACAGGGTTCGGAAGACCCGCAGTACAGTGATGATTGCTGAGGGCGAGGACTGATTGGATACCGGCCGATACAAATTTGTCCGCGAAGGGTCTGCCATCGTGTCCGTCTTGACGCCCGAGAAATATGCAGCAATAATCATGACAGGGATGGTGGAGGGTGGTAATGACACAGTTGCACAAAAAATATGACTAGTTTATTCTCATGGCTAAATATCATGATTGCATTTTATAGACAAACAAGGGTAGCCTTAGAGAAACGAAAAATACCCCAAACAAAGTTGAAACATACAGTACAGAATATTCAAGTTGTACCCATATTATTTGCCCATATGGATAAAGGGAACCCAACGACGGAATGAAACACCCTGCGAACGGAGTTTCTTGACCGCAAGGTGAAGGGCTAGGGCAGACTTCGTCATATCAGGTTTAAGAGCCGGTCTTCCATCAGGACCACCAAAGAAAAGTTCTTCATAGAATGTGTCCACAATCATAGGTCCATCTTCGTCCATCATTTTCCTAACCCAATTAATGCTCTCAGAATTTATTTCCAAGGGAACAATGCAAATAACAACCCACCACATAGTAGCGACGGCCCTCCGAAATCCAGAAAACATCAAGCTTGCACCTATGCTCATTGCCTCATCCGGTAGATTTTGATCGCCCATAGCTGTCTCACAAGCACAGAGAAAGGCAAGTGATCCATCTGGCATCTTTTCCTTCATAATTCTTGAGATTCGGAGTAACCCATCATCAAGCTTGAGCCCACTGTCAAGTGGATTCCATGGATCTTGGTTCCCATGGCATGCAAAGTGAACGATAGACATATCTGAAAGACGGGAGGCAACAGCTTCAACTCCAGCAGGTACTCCAGGAACTCCTAATTCGATGAGAGCTTCACAAGATACATGTCGCCGAATGTTTTCTAGCTCCCTTCTTGTAGAAGGCAGCCCTTTAGATTGGATCACAGCCATCATTTGGAATGCTTGGCTAGTGGGAGCTGAATCCGAAGCCAGAAGCACCCCTATGGATGGAGTGTATGAGGAAATGAAGTAATCTGGGGCACAATCAATAGCTAGCTCATCATCATAGCAGCCTGCAGCATGGATGGGAAGGGAGGTGAAATAACCAGTTGGGCACCATTGCAGGACAGTCATTTTGTCTGATTTCTATAATATTTTGTGAGTAGGTCAATCAGTTGCAGAAATATATTGACTGACCTTAATATTAAGAAAATTAATGACTGGCTTCACCAATTCATCCCACAGCATCCTCAAAACAGATATGAACATGTTATCTGAAGATCTAAGTTGAGCATTGCCGCTAACCCTTCCTGCTCGCTCTTCTCCCAGAAGCTTTATATTCATGTCCTGGGTTTGATCAATGAGTGACCGTGGTATCGGTGAGTGAGAGCCAGCTATCTGAATCATATGAGCAAGTGCCTTCAACATGGGAGTGTCTAAGTTTGGAAGAGGGATGTGATGAATGATTGTTGATGTCATGATGAGGCAATGACTTTCATCATCATTTGCAATAAGAATGACAAGTGGATGTTCTGATGCAGCCATTTTGAGTGAGGATAAACGGGATGGGCATAAAAAATCCTCAAATCCACTCAATTTCCTAACTTCGTGAATAGATTGAGCCCATTCTTCATTAAGGCGATTAAGTTGGGCTGCTTCCTGGTCTATGGATAACTTCTTCTTGTTGTCCAAAATGTCAGAAAAAACATTACGATGAGATCCAATCTCCAGCTTAGTCGCAATATTTTGTAGCTTATCTGCCAATTCTGGTGCAATCTTGTGGATTTGATCAAAAGGCAAGCGGAGAGATAGGGCTTGTGACCAGAAGATACTTCGCCCTGCTTCTAGAAGTTCTATGGCTTTGTCCAGATGTCCAGAGCGAATAGCACATCTAGCTGCATCCCGAGCTAAGCCATCACTGCCTGCAGTCATGACATCCCGTCGTGATGCTACATCCAAGCTCAGAGCAGCCACCTGTGGTAAAGCCTGTATGGAAGCTTCATAGGCATCAATTGCAGAGCTATGTTGATTTCTATCTGCACAACGTGTCCATCTCCTTGCAATGCGGAGGCGATTAAATGGAGATTGGAAGGGGTATTGGGTAGCTGTGAGGAATAGAGACATTGCTTCATCAAGATCACTTTGCTGACCTCCTTGCCCACATCGGATCGACAGTGCAGAAGCAAGGTTGTACAGTGAGCTGGATCGGTCAGGATGAGGTGGAAGCCGGAGTTCAAGAGCTTGCCTGTACAGAGAAATGGCTTCATTTACATCACTTTGCTGACCTCCTTGCTGAAATCGGGTCAACAGTGCAGAAGCAAGATTGTTTATAGAGCCAGGTTGATTGGGATGGGGTGGAAGGAACAGCTCAAGAGCTTGCCTGTGCAGAGAAATAGCTTCATCAAGATCACTTTGCTGACCTCTTTGCCGAAATCGGGTCGACAGTGAAGAAGCAAGATTGTGGAGCAAGATGGAGTGATTGGAATGAGGTGGAAGAAAGAGCTCAAGAGCTTGCCTGTGCAGAGAAATGGCTTCATCAATATCACTTTGCTGACCTTCTTGCTCAAATCTGGTGGATAGTGCAGAAGCAAGATTGCTGAGTGAGCTGGATTGATTGGGATGGGGTGGAAGAAAGAGCTCAAGAGCTTGCCTGTGCAGAGAAATGGCTTCATCAAGATCACTCCGCTGACCTTCCTTGCTGAAATCGGGTTGATAGTGCAGAAGCAAGATTGTTGAGTGAGTTGGATCGATCAGGATGGGGTGGAAGTCGGAGCTCAAGAGCTTGCCTATGCAGAGAAATGGTTTCATCAAGATCACTTTGCTGACCTCCTTGCTCAAATCGGATCCACAGTGCATTTGCAAGATTGTTGAGCATGATGGATCGATTGGAATGGGGTGGAAGTTGGAGCTCAAGAGCTTGCCTATGCAGAGAAATGGCTTCATCAAGATCACTTTGCTGACCTCCTTGCTCAAATTGAATCAACAGTGCAGAAGCAAGATTGTTGAGAGAGCTGGATTGAAGGGGATGGGATAGAGGTTGGAGCTCAAAAGCTTGCCTGTACAGAGAAATGACTTCATCAAGATCACTTTGCTGACCTCCTTGCTGAAATTGGGTCAACAGTGCAGAAGCAAGATTGTGGAGTGAGCTGGATTGGTGAGGATGAGGTGGAAGAAAGAGCTCAAGAGCTTGCCTGTGCAGAGAAATGGCTTCATCAATATCACTTTGCTGACCTTCTTGCTCAAATCTGGTTGATAGTGCAGAAGCAAGATTGCTGAGTGAGCTGGATTGATTGGGATGGGGTGGAAGGAAGAGCTCAAGAGCTTGCCTGTGCAGAGAAATGGCTTCATCAAGATCACTTTGCTGACCTTCTTGCTCAAATCGGGTTGATAGTGCAGAAGCAAGATTGTTGAGTGAGTTGGATCGAAGAGGATGGGGTGGAAGTCGGAGCTCAAGAGCTTGCCTATGCAGAGAAATGGCTTCATCAAGATCACTTTGCTGACCTCCTGCTCAAATCGGGTTGACAGTGCAGAAGCAAGATTGTTGAGCGAGATGGATCGATTGGGATGGGGTGGAAGGAAGAGCTCAAGAGCTTGCCTGTGCAGAGAAATGGCTTCATCAAGATCACTTTGCTGACCTCCTTGCTCAAATCGGGTTGACAGTGCAGAAGCAAGATTGTGGAGTGAGCTGGATTGGAGAGGATGGGGTGGAAGTAAGAGCTCAAGAGCTTGCCTGTGGAGAGAAATGGCTTCATCAAGATCACTTTGCTGACCTCCTTGCTGAAATCGGGTTAACAGTGCAGAAGCAAGATTGTTGAGAGAGCTGGATTGATTGGGATGGGGTGGAAGGAAGAGCTCAAGAGCTTGCCTGTGCAGAGAAATGGCTTCATCAAGATCACTTTGCTGACCTCCTTGCTGAAATCGGGTTGACAGTGCAGAAGCAAGATTGTGGAGTGAGCTGGATCGAAGGGGATGGGGTGGAAGTCGGAGCTCAAGAGCTTGCCTGTGGAGAGAAATGGCTTCATCAAGATCACTTTGCTGACCTCCTTGCTGAAATCGGGTTGACAGTGCAGAAGCAAGATTGTTGAGTGAGCTGGATCGATTGGGATGGGGTGGAAGGAACAGCTCAAGAGCTTGCCTGTGCAGAGAAATAGCTTCATCAAGATCACTTTGCTGTAGTTCTTGCTCAAATCGGGTTGACAGTGCAGAAGCAAGATTGTTGAGTGAGCTAGATCGATTGGGATGGGGTGGAAGGAAGAGCTCAAGAGCTTGCCTGTGCAGAGAAATAGCTTCATCAAGATCACTTCGCTGACCTCCTTGCTCAAATCGGGTCCACAGTGCAGAAGCAAGATTATTGACAACAGCTGCATAATTCTCACTTCCCTGAGGTAGTTGTGCAATCACTTCCCTAAAAAGTGTCACTGCTGTATTCAGATCCACCATGTTACCCGACATGTTGAACTGTGTACAAAGTTCAATGGCAAGGTCAAGTGATTCCTGAATACCTGTGGAAGTTTCAGTGCCTTTGATAGTCCAATCCCATGCTGTTTGAAGATCAGAAAGATCCCCTATCAAATCAAATCGTGTTGCTAACAGCCCGCAGATCTGGAAGTTTATGTTTGATTCTTGCTGATCTCGCTCCGTGCAACATTTAGTAGCATCTTGCAAACTAGAAATTGCTTCGTTCAGGTCGGTCAGATCATAGGAATGGTTGAAGCGGGCATATAATGCATCAACCAGAGTTGTCAATGCAATGAACCGGCTAGTAGATGCAGCTGATAATTGTGCAAGTGCCTGTTGAACAAGGAAGACAATGTCGTTCAGAATGTGAAGGGAAGTTGACTTCTGGAAGTCCGTCAACAATCTCTTCGCCAGTTGTGATGTGTCTTCTGTGTCCGTCTTGTTCTCTCGTCGGATAGCGGTATTGGTCTTAATCTTCACTAAGCTAATATATGTTGTCAAGGATGAAATGTGCTCACTTCAGGGCTCGCCTCTTGGTCTAAATTCCAATCTTCAACAATCTCGTTGCGAAGAGTCAAAGATTCCATCAAATCATGTCTTTGATTGGTGTACATGAATCTGACTCCCAATACGGACGCAAGATCTCTCTTGGCAGCAGGGTGAAGCGGATGTGTTGCTGGGCAGCTATCTTCAACTTGACGGAACAGGAAGACCACAGTGTTGAGCTCCGAAAGCGATAACCCTGCCTTGCATTCTGCCATGAGCGAGACGGCAAGATTGATCATTCCAGACACATCGTCCTCGCCATCATTCATAAGCTCCTGCAGTATGTATCCGTCATTATAATCGGGAAGTGAGACAACGTCATTTACTTACATCGGTAGCGATAGTGTCCCTATCAATGTCTGTTGTGCCTCCAGCTGGGCCGATATCTGTGACCTTCTCTTCATTAGCCTATCGCAATTCATTGAATGTTGTAAAGGATGTACTAGTTGAGGGCTCTCCTGTGCACTGGCTTCGGTACGGTCACTTTCTCCACCTGGGATCTATATAAGTATTGTTAACAACCACGAAAGATATTTCCCTAATTCGTGATACTACGAACGCGAGCCTCTCCCACAATATGAGATCCTAGCTCTTGGATGGAAGGCATATCTGATTTGTGACAACTATCGGAGGGTAACTTTGACTCTGGCATGGTGACGAGATATTGTAGAGGTTGAAGCTTGTCGATCAAGAGAGAGGTTTAGTAGAGGTTGGCTGAGTTGAAGGTCGTATATGAAGGCTAGGTAAAGAGACTCAAACAGACGAGTCGCTTGGTGTACAGCTTTTGTGCTAAAACGGAAACTCATTACAGCACGATTGAAAATATTATCCTTCAACTCTGCACATGCGGTGTTACTGTTATCAAAATTGAGCACACCACAATAGATTTGATCAGACCTGGGCTTGCGCCGGTATTGAATCGCACACCTGAAGGAGATTAAATCATCAAAACGAGGTCGAGAACTATGGCACCCGCCTCCAAGTCGGAGTGTGAAACATCATGGAGGGTAGTGAATCCCCAACTGACAAGACAGAGAGTTCGGATTTGGAATCAAAGATAAAATGTTCCAAGAACATTTGACAATTGCTTGATATTTCGGACGAATCGATTTACTATCGAACTCTTCAGTAAAGTTCCAAGCGAAGGCCTGCGTAAACATACCGTCTCTTGTTAGAGAGCTTTCCGGCTGCAAGCGACCTCCCTCCAATTGACATCAGGAGTCCATGAATGTCCGACCCCGCTATTCCACAATGAGATAACCGACGCAACCTTGGAATTTTCGTTTGCGAAGCCAGGCGTAACGTTCATACTCGTTGAAAGCGTATTGCACCTCCCGATCTCTCTTATATAATTCGAAAACACATCTGTTGCCAACTCTAGCATCTGTATGTTCTTCGGTGTGAATGACCACTTTATAGACGGAATTTTGGGGTGAGTGGAGCTTCAAGGTTAACAATGAAACGTCAGCGATCTCGCCTATCTGGGTGGTCAGATCCGGCACGAAAACAACATGCTTCAGACCTAGATCCTTATCGATGTGCATATCAGAAATTGAGGGCTGGCGAGAACTGGCGCTTTTTTTAATGATGCCCTCCTTCACATCTGATGGGGGACTCTCTTCGAGGTGGAAGGTTGACGTGGCGAGGTCTGCGATGTGGAAGGACCAGGTTGCGGACTGGAAGGAGATTTTGAAGGCAAATTCTTCTGAGGCCTCCGCATGGAAGAAGGTTCTTGGAGAGATGGAATATAACCCGAAAATTTGGTTGTCCTAGGCGAAGACGTCCCAGATGGCTCATGACATTGCAAGGGACTAGGCAATTCGAGCGCCGACGAAGGAGTGCCGCACGCCAGAACCGGTCCCGTAGGGGGCAGAGAGGAACAGGAAATGTCTCCCTGCTTCATTGAGAATTAACCTATAGTAAGAGAGTTGGGAGGTAGAATAGAAAACGTCTGTTCACTCTTCACCTTTTAAGCGCTATCGGTTTTGAGACTATTGTGACTTGACGACGGGCATGCCAACTGGCAGTATGAAATTGCGGTACAAGAGATCAACGCCGTATTCACCTGGAAGCTAGAAGATAACCGATGGTTTCATGGAGCCAATATTCGTACCTGAAAGGAAGGAGACAAGGGGAATAAATCTGCGACGCAACTGGAGGCATCTCAGTATCTATGCATTATTGTTTGCAAGTTCACGACTTACTTTGCACCAATTGACCCGGAAGCGTAAGTATTGGGACGCACAGAACTCAACATACAAAGTATGTTGCTCTGACAGCAGTCGGAAAAAGAAAAGGGTTCCGCAACTGCGTGGGTCGATATGTATCACGTGTGTGCCATTATTGATCAGCATATTATTCAATGGGGCGAACTTGTGCGAATGCTCTGCATCGCATCGATATTAATGAATACCTGACTGGGGAGCGCCCTGCGTCAGATGGCGAATCGAACGAATAATGAAGCTGAACACGTACCGCTCAGATTCAGAAACCTTTCAGTATACTTACTTACATGTCTTTCCCGGGCCCGTCTCCCATGTTACAAGCGACATATACATAGATCCAAAGGGGAGGAAAAGCATCGAAGGCCCTCCAAGATAGGCCATATACAGGAAAAACAGCTATAATGGCATCTTTCTTGCGCGACAAGTTATTGTTCGCTTGGTACAACATCAGGCTGATCCATGATCCGAATACGTCAATTAATACCAGTCCACGAAAAAATTGTTAGTCCGAGCGCGCGCTCGACCATGCCAGCCAAGTACGCTTGTCCACTTAGGGCAAGTGGGGTGATAAGCCAAGGCCGAAGCCAGACTACAACACGGTTCCGCCACATACTTCAGGTAATGATCTACCACCGACATTGCGTCGTCCATGTTGGGGTAGCGGACGGGTTCGACAAGGAAATAGCGGCCAATCTCTGATAACGAAAATCCAAGTGTTGTAACGTCCTGTCTGAGTTCCGTTGCGACGTCGGACAAGTCAGCAATTAATGAAGGTAATGGCTTGACATGCCTGAGCGACAAGCTCTGATCGAGGTGCTTGTCATGGAATGAGAGTGCTGACTGAGGGGCAACTGGGAGTTCAATGTTGGATCTCTGTGACAAGGAGGCAGGATTGGCGTTGTACGCCAGATCTATCCACTCGACATAATTAGCAGCTTCGGGGGGTGCCATCTGGAGACTGATTCGCGGAACAGGGGAATTTGGTCGAAGTAGACAAACATCGAATTTGAAGGTCTCCGAAAGGAGGGGTTGAGTTCCTATGTGGAAAGGGAGAGGGCGTACTCAGTTACAAATTCTGCTGGTCCCACGCCGAGATAGAATGCGGCCGACGACACAGCATAGATTGGAGTCTGTTTTGGTCGCAAGTTGAGAAATCGACGCGTCCTGATACAGTGTTCAAAATATTCAAACTCAGAAAAGGTGCGCGTACGCTTAGTTCTTGATTCATAAAAATCTACGTATCTACTTCTTTGAGACGATAAATTTCTGCGCGAGGGCGTCGACCGAAACCCTGTTTTCCGCCTCCCAGCTTCGTCTCTCCTCTCGCTTCTTTTTCCCCCAGTTCTACCGCCTGGTCCACGTCCTCTTTGAGGTCCATCTCTTCAACGTTCTCCTCGGCATCACCGGAGGGCGCCCTAGCGAATCCCCAGCTGACAAGAGAGAGAATTTCGGATTTGGAATTAAAGATAAAATGTTCCAAGAACAACCCTCCATGGGTGATATTAGTCCGACGTGATAACTCTTTAACAGTTGCTTGATATTTCGGACCAATTGATTTCCTATCGAACTCTTGAGTGACGTTCTAGGCGAAGGCCTGCGTAAACATACCGTCTCTTGTTAGAGAGCTTTCCGGCTGCAAGCAACCTCCCTTCATTTGACATCAGGAGTCCATGAATGTCCGACCCCGCTATTACACAATGAAATAAGCCGAATATTTTGACGCAACCTTGGAATTTTTGTTTGCGAAGCCAGATGTATCGTTCATACTCGTTGAAAGCGTCTTGTACTTCCCGATCTCCCCCATACAATTTGAAGACATATCTGTTGCCAACTCCAGCGTCTGTATGTTCTTCGGTGTGAATGACCACGTTATAGACAGAATTTTGGGGTGAGTGGAGCTTCAAGGTTAACTTCTCGGATTCTTTTTCATGGCGCCCCTCCGGATCCATAGGAAAGGCATCACTTCTCTGGACACGTTCGAAATATTCCGCCTTTTCCTCTGGTAGCTGCACTCGTATACGCGGGGTTGACAGCAGAGTGTCACCCACAGTCTAGCATTCGGTTAATAAGAGAAAGCACTATATACGATGGGTGAACTTACCTTGACTAGATCAGCTCCCCTTTTTGCTCTAGCCTCCTCCATTTCCCACGTTCCCCTTTCTTCTCCATCTTCTTCCTCAAACTCACGGTCCTCATAATGCTCGTATTTGCGCCTATCGCATTCATACTTACGACAGTATCGAATGGGGAATCTACCCAGAGGGTTGTTCTTGATGTTTCTTAATTGCCGGGCTCGATTAAGTGCATCTTGAAATGCGGCGATATATAAACCAGTATGGAGCTTCCCGTATGCTGGAACTGATTTGCAGACCTTAATCACCTCAGAGATATAGAGGGTCTGTTTCTTTCGATGACGCTAACAGATCATCTCATACTGGCCCGCGTTGATGACCATGAAGGTCACATCACCCTGAACTGCTTCCGTCCACACCTTCGACCCAGAAAATCAGTATAACCAACTGCAACACTCTGAAATCGCACCTGCTGTATGACATGACAGGCTGTCCTTCGCCTATCTTTCTCTGTCTCGTGACCAGGTGGCGCAAAAACCTTGATCAAGGGTATGTCAGCATCGATCAACGGGGAACGTCAGGGAACGCCGTGCGGAAACCCCACCTGCTGCATAATCTCCTGGCCTTTCTTGAGATCACTGGTACCTCCTTGGTGCTTCAAATTGATCTCGGCATCCATACTGGGAGCACCAGCGGGACACAAACCAAATTTGTTTTCCGGGACAGCAGTGCCCAACCGTTCTTCGGGATGCATGTCAGGTGCATGGTCGACCGAAACTGTGTCATGATGGAACCGCTTTCTGGTTTCTGGCAGACGCATTATGGGTGGCTGGCAATCGGGCCCAGTCCTTCTTCCTGTTGGTATTGGTATTGGTTCATGGGGTTTATGCTTGCTTGGGGTGTCGCAAGATGATGTTGGGAGGCATGCCGTCCATGGAAAGGTTCCCTGAGAGGGCAAATTGCGGATAGCATTCATGAGATCAATATTTCCGACTGAAAGGCTCTTGAACTCCCAAATTAATAGAGTGTCCAAATGCCAATCGGTGAGAAGCTTTAGTTCGTCTTGCAAAGTTGTCGGCAACGACTGTAATGATTCTGAAGTGATTGGGATGTTTAAGGACAAGATCCCATCAGCTATAGCCTCCTTGTCGGCAGATTTTTTTGACCAGCGAAAGATGGGATTCCCATTGCCCTCACAGACAAGAGTTAATGCCATGGCCATGCAATGTCGGGCGATAGCATTTTCGTAGAAGCGTTGCACGTCATATTCGTTAACTAATAGCTCCTGCGTGAGTTTACCCATCATATTCTTCGCTGTTGGGTAGGATAACGGAAGAGGCTTCTCTTCGTCAGGAAGACGATCACCAAGCGTCTTCAATGAAACGTCAACGATCTCGCCAATCTGGGTGGTCAGATCCGGCACGAAAACAACTTGCTTCAGACGTAGATCTTTGTCGAGGAGCATATCAAAAAATGAGGGCGGGCGAGAACTTGGACTCTTTTTAATGGTGTCCTCTTTCACATCTGATGGGGGACTCCAGCTGAAGAAGGAAGGTGGGACTATGGGCTTTTGATGGTCTGTGAAACCCATTGGGAAATTCTAAGGTTTAGTATAACCGGTGACCTTAGGCGAAGAGGTCCCAGATAGCTCATGAGGCTGAGGGGGACTAGGCAATTCGGACGCCGACGAGGAAGTCGCCAATAGGGGTATTTGAGCTAAGACGGGAGTGCGATTTGAAGGAGTGCCGCATGACAGAGCCCGTCCCGTAGGGGGCAGAGAGGAACTGGAAATGTCTCCCTTCATTGAGAATGAACCTACTGTAAGAGAGTTAGAAGTCATGGTAGAAAGCGCCTGTTCATTCTCGACCTTTTAAGCACTATCGGTCTCGAGACTATTGTGACTTGACGACTGGCATGCCAACTGGCAGCATGAAATTGCGGTAGGAGAAGGAACAAGAGATCGACACCGTATTCGCCTGGAAGCTCGAAGATAACAATTGGTTTCATGGAGCCAATATTCGTACCTGAAAGGAAGAAACCGAGGACAATCAATTTGTGACACAACTGGAGGCATCTCAGTATCTACGCATTATTGTTTGCAAATTCACGACTTACTTTGCAACAATTGACCCCGCAGCGTAAGTATTGGGACCCACAGAACTCAACATACAGAGTATGTTGCTCTGACAGCGGTCGGAAACAGAAAAAGGGTTCCGCAACGGGATAGAAGAGACCCATATCGAACTTGTGTGTCCATATGTATCAATGTCAGATATCATTTTCCGTGGAAATGGCCCAGCAACAAGGTCGTCAAGATTCGGTCGGACCTCTGGAGGAGAGGACCAACAAAAGACTCCTCAAAAAGGTATTCAAGGCCCGTACGAAACTTGCGGGTGCACATGTCCCAAACACCGGTGTTATTGTTGGCTACGACGAAATTTGATTTTCACGCGGCCAATGGCTGCGGCAAAGCTCTAATTCTAGAGCCAAAGATTAACAGGAGGCAGTTTCACCACGCCGTCAAATCCTTCTCGATTGCGCTTTGGCTTAGAGCAATGTAGTACCGTTTTGGAGTTGTGAATAGAGACTCAGAGAGTTGGACGAATGTAACACGTGCTCTTCATTTGATTCTATTATTCTTTTCACACTTCCCACCCAGCCGTTTCCAGCACTTCACAGCCAAATCTCTTCCACCTTCATTTTCGGGCGATCAAGTTGTATGCACCTCTCTCGTCAAGCTCCTTCCTCAGGCGAGGAATTTTATCTTATTGCAGGTCGACATGTTCTCTTGGTCAACGAAGATCCTCCTGCACTTGTCCTGCACTCTCACGGAATCTCGAATTCGGAACACAATTATGATTCTTCATACTTGGTTGTTAATCATCTATATTCGGACGTATGCAACATAAGAGGTGGTTGGTTATCTGGATACTTCTCGGGCTAATGACAAGAACAAGAGCAAATTTGAAATTCCTTAACTTTACAGCTAACTGCATAATCGTAGACCACATCTGAAATTTCACTTTGCGCCTTTGGTTGTGCATAAACATCCGTTTTAGGCAAGTTTTAGGCCGTGGCTATGTAAACCATGATGCCCATATGCGCGCGGGCTGCCTATTGCTCCACGTTCTAGCACCGTTTCGGTAGTTGCTCCAAACGCTCCAATCCCGCCCCACACGTCATAAGGGTGGAGCGGTTGGAACTTGCCAACTTGGAAGGGCGTTCTACCTAATATGGTTGTTTGTACAAATAAAGGCGCACAAAGTAAAATTTAGATATGGTCTACGATTATGCAGTTAGCTGTAATAGCACCGCCAAACAAAAAGTTCGGATGTACTATAGGTGCAAGGTCCATATGTACGCCTGTGGGTCCCAGGTTGTGTTGCTGCTCAACGCTGTTACCACCTCGCACAACGACTACGTTGTATGCGGCACATTGCTTGATTGATGGCAACTTTGCCGTATCCCCGGCCTTGGGCGAACGTCTCGACCTAGAACCTGACAGATCCAACGATGTGCACTTGTTTCTAACACCCCTGGTTGGTTCGGTTTATACATGTGTTGTGGTTCTCGATGGTGAATCCGTTGACGGCCGGTTTGTCCTGAAACTGGCTCAAGGAGAAGAGGAATGCGAAAGCCTTCGTAGGGAGTACAAGACTTACCTTGCGTTGAAAGAAGCACACTTCCGAGGTGTCGTCGAAGTGTACGGATTATTCCAATCCGATGCACCGGGGATGCGGAGTTTGGGGCTCGTGATGGCACATGGCGGTCGTTCCTTTCTGCATAGGAGCAAAGAGTGCAAAGCAAAGTTGCGGCAGTGCGTGGCAAATACATTTCTCTCTTTTCTTTGGTCATGACTCGATTCCGCAGAAAATTTGTCGTTAAACAATTTGAGGACATCCTAGAGGAACTCAAGCGGAATGGGATCGTTCATAGACGTTTACGTTTGGAACACTTTGTGCTGGACAAGTTCAAAGGGCCCGATGGCAAGGAAAATTTGTCTGTTTCGTTGGTTGGCTGGAAGTCAGCACAACAGCTTGGGTCTCAGCCTGCCATCACTTCAACGCCAGAAACAGCAGGGATGGATGACGCTGATGTCTCCTTCCGTCGACCCCCACTTTCTACAGCAGAGGGAACCAACAGAGAAAACATCATGACGTCGAAGAGAGAAGCAAGGAGGGTCTGGGCAGAAAATGAAGGAGAGATTGAATACATCCGCCGTTTCTTGACAATATAACTTCTATTGTTGTGCTTGGCTGGCTGTGGAGGCGCTGCAGTGCTCAGCAAAATGTATTACATAATCGGAATGTTGAATAAATCAATTGATCGTTTTCTTGCAAGACTATTAGCTAAAGGAGGCATTGACATACAGTCGATCAACACTGTATACGAACACAATCCCCATGTTCTCCGTCAAGTCGCAGTCCCCGTTCGGCCACCGTCAGCGCTAACGTTTTACGACAGGCATTTACACCCCAGCTTGTCGTTGAGGCATGTCCGATATATGCCTTCAATCGTTGCTGATTTGTCCAACATTGCCACAGGACTTGTCACGGAGTTTCTCGACCTTAACCTCTCGCTGCAAAATGAAGACGATCTCAACTTCATGACTCCACATTCGGACACGGTACGAGATGCGGCGGAAGTTGGGACGCACTACGTCATGTATATCTCGGACCCCTGCTGCACTCTTTGCTCGACCTTGGCTTTCCATCCAAATTGCCCAGACTGGGCTAGCATCATAGAGTGGGCCCGGGATCCTCAAGATTATCCTTACAACACCTTTGCCGCTGATGAATACTCTCTAAGGCTTTGTCATGGCGAGGTTAAACCTTACAAGTTGACCTTTTTACCAATACTTGAGGAGCTGCTAGATGAGCACGCAGTGGATGAACTCCGTCAGTTTCTGGCTGCCTTCCCTGACTTGATTACGGGCCAGATCTTCGCAGCGACCGACGAAGCCAAAGAATTGGTTCGGAGGTTGTGGGACCCGAGTTCTCTTGGAGAACGTCTCGGACCACAGGTCAAGAACAGTTTTCTTCGTTGAGTCCTAACCTCTGTGGGCCTGATGCAGAAGGCCTTCCATCTATAAAAAAGACAGCTACAAATTCGCGTCGCTTTCACCCCCCCAAACCCCATTGTTCCTCTCGCGTTATTCCCCCTCCACGTGTAGGAACAAAGCGTAGTGGGCGTAGCTATGATCCTCGACCGGATCCCTCACAATACCTGCAGCATGTAAGAATGCTACTTATCTAGTTTTAAACTTTGCTGAACTGGATTTAACAGGCTTGGATACAATCTGTTTTACAAGACACAACATTCATTTTCTTCCATTGTGGAAAGTACGACAGAGTTGGTGTCCACATCGTGCATCCCAAACGCTGTATTTGTCAGAGGTCATTGATGTGAACACCTGCAAGGATCCGGCCTATGGCAAGCTCCAAGTGGGTCTGTACCTCGCCGCGGTCCGAGATGCGCAAAATCGTCTAAAGCAACTCAAGCATTCTGCGAAATCCACGATCGCAAGTAGCAGTCAAGCTAGAAAGCGTCCCCTGCCAGATGACGGGACACAAAGACCAATGAAGAAACGACTACGGTCTGAAGTTCAAGAGGCTGTGAAAGCTGATGATAGCGACGAGGTCGGTGTCTTTCGAGCTCGTCTTTTACCGTTTCTTATTGTGTTGTCAGTTTTTCATGAAAGAGGTCGGTTGCCGGAACCTTGCCTTGGTCCGCCTCGAATTCAGTTTTTACAACTCTCCAGTACCTGCTTCGTTCATGCGCACAGGCGCTTCCCTCCCCCCTGGTGAAAACCCAACCCTTTTCACCTCCCCGAAGCGAAAGGCTGGATATACAGCGACTGAATACATGTCCATTATTCCTGGGGACCAGATTGGGAAAGGTATTGTTGGTGTTGTTCACCGCGGTACACTCTCGGTCAAAACGGGCACTCGGACTATTACCCGTCAAGTGGCAGCCAAATTTGCTTTCGACAAGGAACAGCAAGGAGAGCTTCGAGATGAATTTAGAATCTACTCTCGTCTGGTACGAATGGACGTAAAGGGGATTCTTCCTGTTTACGGTTTATTTCAAGACATGGAGGATGGTCCCCTGATGCTCCTCCTGGGGCACGGTGGCAAATCATTGCTCGCCCAAGAGCACGAAGGACCGGGGAGGTATACTTACGCTGTAACTTGTTCTGATTCGGAGAAATGCGTCACCACCAATCACACCTTTTGTATCTATCTAACTTTGTTTTTGGCTGTAGAGAAAATTTTACCGAGGTCCTAGAAAATATCCACATGGCTGGTGTTGCGCATGGCGATATCCGTCCGCAAAATATGCTGGTGAATGGAACAGACGTTTTCTTCATTGATTTTCACAAGAGCGACACACGTTTCCCTCAATCCCGTGCCCGCGAGAAACAAATTTTACAAAATCTAGTTCGAGGTAGAGAATGGCAACATTGGGACGGCGTGTAGCCTTGTATGGTTAAAAGTGTATGTATTCAATAGTGTATGTATTCATAACGGCTGGTATCGAGGCTACTATCGAGACTAGCGTGGACGGACATCTCACGTTGAAGTCGCTCTTGGGACTCGAAAGGGAATGCGAGTTTTGCAGCCACTTGACCTACTTGCAATTGGAAATGATAGTGCATTTGTCCCAAAAGTATATGAAGATCAAAGCCATATCTAGCTCAATAGGGTGAAGTGCTGTTATTCTACATGATGATGTTTTAAAAAGGGGTAGATAAGTATGCATGGAACCAAACCGAAAGAAAAAACCGCCAAAACACCGAAGGTGCTCAGTCCCATGACGGACTCGACTGGTAAGCGTGACTACGCCCCACGCCGTTCTTGCTCTGTGCAGGACTCGACGGCGACCAGGATGGAGAGGTTGGACTATAAGCTGGAGAGGCAGGTGCTAACGAAAAGAGTGAGTGAGTGGTCATTCCATTAGAAGAAATCATCCTACAGTACGCCGGAGCTGAGTAACAAATATCAGTTAGCTTCCGATGCGAGTGTGTGCTCAGGGGAAAAGACTTACAAGCTGGTGAATAAGTCGGCGACGTGGGGGCTGAGGTGGATATTAGATTACGCGCGTGGAGTGGACCATCTGAAAATATCTTACAATATTTTGGAGAGGAAGGTGACGCCATTGGTGAAGTTGGGGAATACTTTGGAGAGGATGGCGACATGTGAGTAGGAGCTAAGACAAAAAATGTTAATGCTTATCAAAGGCGGAAGAGGGTTATGAAACTCACATGCTAAAATTGAGGGAAGATGGTAAGATATTAGTCACGTCAAAATTAACAAATAATGTTTGAGGCTTACTTGGAGAATCTGATGAGGGAAGAGAGTAAGCAGTGGTTCGTAGATGATAGAGAGAAACTTACATCGAGGTGAAGCTGGACTGAATGATGGACTCGTTGGGGAATATCGAGGTGATGTGGGGCTGAATGAGGGTGACTGCGGACTGTACCGAGGCGATGTTGGCGAGAAGGATGGGGATGTGGGTGAATAACGAGGACTGGTGGGCGAATAGCCTGGCGAGGTAAGGTTGAGTGCAGGTGACGTTGGTGAATAGGTGGGAGACGTTGGATTGCGAGCAGAAGGGTCGTAGTATGGTGACGCAGCATAGGGAGATGTTCCAAACGGTGATGTCGCTCCACCGAACGGCGATTGTGGGACGAAACTAGGAGAGGTCGGGGAATACACATTTGGGGAACTTGGACTGTAACCTGGTCCTCCTGGTGACATCCCACCTGCGCCTAATGGGCTCTGACCGAAGCCCAAGTATTGGAAGTTCGCTGCATCCTCACCACCATTGGAAGCCAGGGGCGAAAACGATGCGGAGGCAGGATCCCCCTTGAACAGATTGTCGTGCCAAACAGGGGAGTTAGTGTCATAAGGAGTCATGGCAACTTGACCAGGAGTCATTCCTCCGTCGATTTGAGCTGCCAGCATAGATTGGACGGGAAGTCGATGATCCACAATTGCATCTTTCAGCATGTCGATATCGAGAGCCACTTCGAATGCTCCTGTACCCATGGGCGCCATCTGACCAAACATAACATTCTCAGCAACGCCATGACAATCATCCTTCTCTCCGACGGCAGCAGCTTCCATTAAAATCTCCACGGTCTCCTCAAACGAACACCTCATCAGAGCGCCAGTGTCAGCCCGATTGATCCCATGTCGAGTGATGGCCATGAGGGTTCCGCGATGGGTCATGAGGTCACACAATAATGCGAGATGGCGGTAGTTGACGTATGAACCATCGAATTCAATGACACCACGAAGCTCCTTCATAATGGCGGCCCGCGCAGCTTCGATTCCCAGCACGTTAAATATCTCCACGCAGCTATTCGAGTAGGTCCGCTTGAAGTCGACCCCATCGATGCACATCACGGTCTTCAAGTTGACACCATCCGTTTCCAGCACCCACTCTTTCTCTTGGCCATTCTTGATACTGCCATCTTTCGCAATAGTGATTTTGTCGTTTTCCATCAAAAACACGCGATTGATGCCCTTAACACCACGAAGGCTGACGGAGTTCAACATCGTGTTTTCGAGTTGTCGCAAGAAGATGTCCTCCTCAATTGTCCCGTTCCCATCGTCCTCCTTGTCTGCACTTCCCAGTACACGACAACGAATAACGAGTTTTTCTGAGTTGTCTTCACTCCAAATGACGAAAAGGTCTGTCTTGAAGCTCTCAGCGATTCGGCTTGCGACGTAGTGCATCGTAAGCTTGCGATCGATCATCTTTGCTCGATCAAGCTCCAGCCGAAGGAGCCAAGGTGATTGTAGATGAAGCTTGGACTCAATTTCTTCATCGGGAATGGCGAAGAAAGACTCGACGAAAACGGAATCTTCTTCGATGATGGTAGAGCTTGGGTCTGGGTCATACCAGATCTCAACGGCAGCTGTCACCGTTCGCAATGATGTATATGCGAGCTCTTGCTGAACGTTCTTGGCTAGACTTGAAGAAACAGCGATTTCTGGGTCGAGGTGGACTGTAAGCGAGGGCGTCTTGATGTTGGTTGCAACATTGATAATTTCCTTTAAACGTGGCACACCAAGTGTGACGTTCTTGCTGGATACACCGGCATAATGGAAGGTGTTCAACGTCATCTGGGTGGCAGGCTCTCCGATAGACTGGGCAGCAAGAGTACCACACATCTCACCAGGATGCACCACAGACTGATTAAATTTGGTCTCTACCTCGCCCATCACCCAATCAAAGGCTTCCCGTGTGAGATGGAACTTCTCTAACACACGGCGAGATGCGAAGGTGGCTCGAAGATGCATCCTGAATGTTAGTGTTGCATTCAACTGGGCTTCTCGGCTCAATGGATCGTCACCACGGACAACAACTAGCCGTCCGCACAACTCGTTCACGCCGTCAACGATATATCCAGGCTCTAAATCACTGGGCTTCCGACGATCAATATGGAAAATTTGGATGGCGTTCTGAACGATGCGATGTAAGTTGACAGGGAGGTAATGTGGTTGAGTTGTTGGCACGCGAGGGAAGATGAAGTGTCGTAGCAGGCGACGGTCTTCCACAAGTCGAGCAAATTCTTCGTCCAACTTTGACTGCAATTCCAAAGAGCTGTCGTCAATTCCAACTTGCAGCACTCCAGGAAGGAAGCCGCCTGTTGGGTCCGTAACGTCAACGCGATAGTTGTGCTCAAACTCCTTGTCGTCGAGACCAAATGTTTCAATGGTCTGCTTCTCAATAAAAGCGCCATCCATGCCATCCTCTCCGTATACGAATTGGATGAGATCGCCCAGCGAGTTTCGAACCGTTCCGTCATAGCAAACCATGACATCCTCCAAAGCCTTCACGAGTCGACGTTGAATGTATCCTGTCTCGGCTGTCTTCACCGCTGTATCAATTAAACCCTCACGACCAGCCATGGCATGGAAAAAGAATTCTTGGGGTGTCAATCCACGAAGGTAGGAGTTTTCGACGAAACCACGGGACTCAGGACTGAAGTCATCCTTGGTGAAATGAGGCAACGTGCGGTGACGGAAGCCGAATGGAATTCGACGACCCTCTACTGACTGCTGTCCAACACAAACCGACATTTGCGAGATGTTGATGAAGGAACCCTTCGACCCAGCGACCACCATCTGCTTGACATTGTTGTCCTCCTTCAAATGCTTCTGCGCGTACTGACCCGACGTATCACGAGCCAAGTTAAGCTGACGCTCGACCAGACTCTCGAATGATTCGCGAATAGTCATACCAGGAGCGGCTTTCAAACGATCATGGGTCGCATCATTAATGATTTTTGCGACATTGGCCTTGCTGTCAGCGATGGTCTGAGTAATGTAGGACATGGTGCCACGATCGGCGATAGTATCGCCAATGCCAATGCTGAAGCCATTGTGGAAGAGCCAGTAGTTGACCACCATCTGCAGACCCGTGAATAACTGTCGGGTTGCCTCTGGACCTTTTTCACGAAACACGACGTGCACGAGACCGCCTTGAGATGCACCAACAGTTTTTTTCTCGACGATACCGAAGATGAGCTCGCCATTCTCGATCAGAACACCGTCGTCAAATACAGGATTCGATGACTTCGGATCAGGCGAGCGATGGATGTTGATACCACGTGGGATAGCCAAACTGAGTATCTGTTTCCCCGTCCATAACGGCTTAGGTTTGAGGATGGCAGGTATAGGTACTGAGCCGTCCCATTCCGGTACCCAGAGAAGGATGTTCTGCACTTGGTTCCAGTCCAAAAATGTGTCACGGAGGGTAAACTTGCGAATGCCGCACAATGTGTCCTGGACAATCCCCATGACGGGTTTGTTGGCTTGAGGGGAGATAATCTAAGAATCGTAAGAGTCGATCCTTGGGGATGAAAGAGGATGAGCGAACCTGTCGTGGAACCCATGCAATCTGACTCAGCTCAGCCCGTGTTTCTTCACTCTGAGGCACACTGGAAAAAGGGATGAATCTTAGAAGGGACTAAAAGACGGGGATAGTACTCACTGCATGTTCATCTCATCACCATCGAAGTCAGCGTTGTAGGGAGGGGTACTAGATAGAATGTTCAACATGCCGCTCAACGGCGTATGTGCAACTTACACAGAAAGGTTGAGACGGAATGCTGCAAGTGCGTGAGTTAAACAGTTGTAAAATATTGTGACCAACGTACTTGAGTAGTACATCAATTTCACTCGATGACTCATCATACTCATTTTGTGTAGGGAAGGTTGTCGATTGAAGAGAACGAAGCTGAAACCCATGTCAGTGTTGGTCAATGAAGGTCAACCGAAAAGGCTTACTCTCCGTCTTTCAGATGACGCTCAACAATCCAACCATACTGGAGAAAGGCGTCCGCTCGTTTATTGTACCTCAAGTCAATTCGCTCGCCAGTGTCTCGGACAACATATCTTGCTCCAGGGTAAGCCGTTGGGCCGTTGCGTACCAGCTCCTGAAGATACGCGATGTTATATGGAGTGACTGAAAGACAATCAATATCACGGAGTTCAGATATGTTTAGGAAACTAACCCCGTTCAGGATAGGTCAGATTCATGGCGATGCTCCTTGGCACCCCAACTTCATCAAGCTCGAGATTGGGGTCACCTGTGATGACTGTACGAGCTGAAAAATCAACACGTTTTCCCATCAAGTTACCACGCAAACGCCCTTCTTTGCCCTTAAGGCGAGCACGAATGGCTTTCACAGGACGACCAGACTTCTGTAGTGCTTGCGGAATACCAGCAATGTCGTTGTCCATGTAAGTAGCGACATGGAACTTTTGAAAAAGTTAATGTGCGTTGAGAGATGTGCAAGAAACTGAACCTACCTGCAGAAGCTGCTCAAACTCTGTAATGACGTGGGCTGGTGCGCCTTCTTGTTCGCAACGTCGAACATTTGCAGAAGCTTTGATGATGTCACCAAGCTTGTAGGTCAGATCATCCTCACTTCGCATTGCACCGCCGTCGACAGCAATACTTGGACGAACGGGTGGAGGAGGGACAGGCATAACGGTCAAGATCATCCACTCTGGCCTGGCATACTCATCGGACAAACCGAGAAGATGTAGGTCGTGATCCGACATCTTCTTAAAGACCGTGTAGACTTCCGAAGGAGTGATCAAACGTTTATCAGGCTGGAGAGACTTGATCTCCTGCATAATGGATTAGGTAGGATTAGACAAAAACGAAAAATGACCTACATCATCATCATCTTTCGGCTTCTTATACTGAAGAAACAATTTCAAGCCCTCCTTCCTGATTTGCGGCTGACTATGGCCACATCCGCCGTGGCCCTTCTTCGGTTCGTCGTTCTCAGCGTCTGCTCCTTCCTCTTTCGGGTCATCCGTCTCGCAAGTTGTCTTGGTTTTGCAATGAGCCCAGACGACGGCCATCCGCGTCTTAGGGTCTCGAATGTGACGGATTTTGTCCGCGAAATTGGGATCCAACTTAGAATAGGTATACGCAGGAGGAGAACAGGTAATGGCGAAACGTTTAGCAATGATGAGGACATGCGAATGAAAACGTCAGCAAATGTGTCTACAGGGAATATAAAGCATTCTGAAATTCCGAACCCGTGGAAGAGGTAACACAACATCATGTTATAACAGGGGGCGACAAACATCGAGTCAAAGTGCAGGCCCGAAAACGCACTTCACATACTGCGTTACAGCTGAGAGTGGTTGAGCTTTCCAGCGTCACGATCACATGGCCTTTCACGGCGCATACGACGTGTTGTTTTTTCCGCACTCCTCGTTCTGCCCCCCATTTCACCACACAACCTCGTGTCCAACCGAACACCGAGCGGATGCAACGGGATCAACGCGGCGATCAAGCGACCGAAAACGCGCGCTATGCGACCCCCCGCAGCGGGTGGAAGAACGCCCTCGATTGTCGAGGGACTAACGTGGCGCGGGTTTGGGGTTCACCATGGGATATGGAGAGAGCCCCCAGAAAATTGGGATGGTGGGGTGCGAAACGAGTCGACGAAAGCGGGAGATGCGACTCACGATGTCGGCTTTCAACTTCCCACAATTCACACATATAGATTCCAAAATTTTCTTCACTTTGATGATAAAGCCTGGTGCGTGTGAGGTATGAAGGAAGGCTGGGACGTGGCACATAACGAAAACATACCAGGATGGAAGACAGGCCTCGCCAACTCTATGTGCCCAAAATGGCCAGGGCATTCTGACATTCCTTCACCACACGTTTGACACTTGAAATTCCGGTCGATGGTGCCCATGCGTGGATCCATCAGTCCGCCCATCTTGGGCTTGTGGGTAGCCTCATCCATGACCTCTGGATGTTCGATTTTGGCAACAGAAATGGCTTTCTGTGACATAAGGATGAATATGAGTGGGACACGCTCGACGTGAAAGAGGTGGTACGCACGATCTCTTCGGGAGAAAGAATACCAAACTGCACTTCCTTCACTTTGCGGATCGGAGCCGCTGAATAGGCGAACTGGTGGCCGAGCATGGTTTTTGGATATTTTTAACGATACAAGACGCTCAAGGTTAAACACAGAGTTGGAAGCAACAAAAGTACGGAATGAAGCGTGAACAAAGAGTCTTCGTGTCGTAGTAACGTGGATAGAGAACGCTCTATGCCGTTCGTCGTAGTTTTTAGCAACTATAAGGTGCTTTTTTGCGCGCTGACGGAAGCAAGTCCTAGTCGCCAGGGAAGAGCCGAGAAAAAAAACGGGAAGAAGCCCGAAAAACGTGTCCAAACCGCGGCCAAAGGGTTCTTGCCGTCTCTGGACCAATTGTACCGAGGGAAGGGTGCGACTTTGGCGGTCAAAAGGTCGATGACGAAAATGTGCGTGGTGGTTGGAGGGCAACCAACAATGCACACAGCAGACTCCCGCTGACTGGGAACTCACATTGAGACTCCGATTTCGGTTCCGCCCTATAGTCGGAGATTGAACTTCTTTCCATATAAATATAAGCTGGCTGCAATTGACTCACTCAAGATGCTCGCGGCTAAAAATCTGCTGGTACCGCTTATCAAGGATTCCACTCAAAGGACCTGGATACGAACGCTTGACTGCTCTCTTCTGGCCTTTACTGCTCTGGCACTCTTTGATGGTTAGGAGCTGATCTGCGATGACATGGTCCCTTTTTCTGGCCGGTGCTCGCCTGAGTCCCATGGAGGGAGACCATTGTGATCAGTCGCGTACTGCCTATGACCGTACTCTCCTCGCTCAGGATATCACGAAAATTGGACCCTCATCCGGAAATATCCAACATATGTTAACCTTGTGCCTGCTGGGTCAGTTGTTAGGCGATCAGATGGGACAGATGGATTCAGAGAACCTGTATGATGACGGAAAGGATGGATGCTGCCTTGCGGTATGCTCCAGGACGTGGAGGACGGACTACTTGAGCGTCGAAGGTTAGTTACTGCCATTATCTTCAACGGCGACCAGATCTCACGAACCAATAGCAGGCTCTTTGCTACCGAATCCACAATTGTATGGTATAATGCTCTCGACCATCGAATGAAATAAATATTGTCAGTATGTAGATGGATTCAAAGTAATTATCCTTCGGAGTCCCACTCTTCGCCCTCGAGGATATCTTTCAATAACCTCTCCTCACGGGCATGAGCTTTGTGATTTCCTACGAAACCATAATGAAAATCAATGAAGTAAACGTCTGTTCCGTTTACTAGCATATTATGGGGTCGGACATCCCCCTGTCCAACTCCAGCGTTGTGGATGCTCTTAAGCGCCTCGACAAATCCTCTACTATATCGTGATCGCAAGTCAGAGAAAAGTAATATGCAAAAAGTAGAGACAAACCTTTCCGAATCAGAACACGTCACACATTTAGAATAGCTTCCCATCCTTTCCTGCTCTCGGGAAAAGAGCGAAATGCCGCCATAACCAAGGAGCAACATCAAAGGACCGTCCTCCATGTCTTGAAATAGACCATAAACAGGAAGGATACCCTTGACATTCCTCTGCCACAAACGAGTATAGATGGTGAATTCATGTCGGAGACTACGTTGTTGCTCCTTGGAAAAGGCCAACTTCGCCGCCACTTGGCGGGTAAGCGTTGCGTGAGTAGTTCGTAGTGAGAGTGTACCACGGTGAACAACGCCAATAATACCTTCCCCGATCTGATCTCCAAGAGTGACGGATATGTATTCAACTGCAGTATATCCTGCCTTTCGCTTCGGGGATTTAAAAGGGGCCGGGTTTTCACCAGGGACGAGAGAGGCGTCCGAGCGTAAGAACGAAGCAGAAACCGGAGAGCTATAGAAGCTATATTCAAGGCGGACCAACGCAAGGTCCCTGTGACCGACTTCTTCCATGAATAACTGGAAAGAGAGTAAGATGACGAAAGAAGCACTTCAAGACACAGACCTTGTCACTGTTGTCAACTTCCGCAGCTTCTTGATCGTGGGGGCGTCGTTTGTTCCGTTTCTTTTGTCTCTGTGTCTCGTTGTCGTTATCTGGAAGGGACCGCTTTCTACCTTGAACGATAGGTGCGACTGACGCTGCGGAAGCCTTGAGTCGTGCCAAGCGACCTCGAGCATCTCGAAGTGCAGTTACATAAAGACCAACTTGAAGCTTGCCATACGCTGGGTCTTGGCATGTATTAACATCAACAGCCTCTGACAGGTAGAGCGTTTGTGTCGCACGATGACGGACGCCGATTCTATCATACTTGCCGCAATGAAATAAAATGAATGTAGTGTCTTGTACAACAGATTGTACCCAAGCCTGTTTGAGGATTAGTGAAGGGTAAGAGATTATAGAGAAAGCCCGTACATGCTGTATGTAATGCGAAGGATCTGGGCGAGGGTCATAACTACGTCCACGCTTTGTCCCGATACGGGGTGGGGGAAGAATGCGGGAGGAGCAATGTGGTTTCGGGGAATAGCTGCGATGCGACGATGTAGCTTTCTTGTGAACCGAAGGAATGGACTGTGCATCGGGTCCACAAAGTTTTGAATCCAAGGGAGAGAGAATCAGTTGGCCCGTCGTCCCAGGCGTCACCCAGAAAAAATTGGACATGGAAGGAATCCATAACCTCTTAACCAATTCCTTAGCTTCCTCTGTCACTGCAAGCATCTGGCCCGTGATCAGGTCAGGGAAAGCAGCAAGCAATTGGCGAAGCTCGTCCTTCGCGTCCTCTTGAAGTAACTTCTGTAATACCGGTGGAAGGTACAACTTGAGAGGCTTGACGTATCCGCGACAAAGGCGTAGAGAATATCCATCGGTGGCAAAACTGTTCGTGGACAACACTCGGTTATCCCAATTCATTATGCTAACCCACTGAGAGCAATTTGGGTGGAAAGCCAAGGTTGAGCCGAGAGCACAACACGGTTCCGAGATGTAGTTCACATAATGATTCCCAACATCAGACGCATCTTGCATCACATCGCCATGTGGTTCAAAAAAGGTAGGGATGTTTCCCATGAATGGGAGCGGGAGATTATGCTCAATAATATCCGCGACAAGGTCTGTGGCGATGTCGGACAAATCAGCAACGATTGAGGGCAGAATTCGGACGTGCCTCAACAACAAACTCGGGTGTAGGTGCTTGTCGTAAAATGTCAGCGCCGACGGTGGATGAATGCAGTTTCCAGCTTGTCGGAGAACAGGGGGGTTGTGCTCATACACAGAGTTAATCTTCTGTATCTCGGTCGCTTCAGGCATCGTATTGAAAGAGTGGTTCAAGCTAGCATCAAAGTAACTTCCGATTACGTAATTAGAGTACGAAAGATACAGTGTCAGAGATCCTCATGCTCGTCACTACCCAAGGGTTTCGATCTCAAAAATTGACGGATAAGCTCGATTGCTGGGCCATCAGACCGCTCCATGACCCTGTCTCCGTCGGTGCTCGCCGCTTCGCCAGGCACGGCCAGTCGAGGGCAGGGATCATCAGTGTCGCCGATTTTAGCTGCTTCGGGTAGAGTGGCAGGCTGAGGCGGACGCGTTTTGGCCAATTTCCAGCCTACCAGAGACAGGGACAAGGTTTCTTTGTTGTCGGGTCCCTTGGACTTGTGGAGCAGCAAGTGATCTAAACGCAAACGTCGATGAACTAGATTATGGCGCCGGAGTTCCTTCACAATGGCCTCAAACCTCTCGGACACCACATTCCTGCGGATCAAGTCATCAGCAAGGAAAGAGAAATCCCATTTTTTTTACGCACCGTCGCACCCTTGCTCTGCACTCTCTGCTACCTTGAAGCATGGAACAGCCGCCATACGACATCACGAGTCCCATCACTGGCATCCCTTGTGCATCACACTGAAATACGCCGTGCACTTCAACGATACCCTCAAATTTTGCTGCTTTCAAGGCAAGATAAGTCTTGTATTCTTGGAGAAGGGCCTCGCATCCCTCTTCTTGAACCAATTTTATGACAAAGCGGTCATCACTGGTTCTGTCGTCAAGACACACCACACAGGTATAAACGGCACCAGCCAACAACTCTTTGAGGTGCAAGCACAAATTCTTGGGTGGGTCATGTTCCGCCTCAAGTTCTTCGCCCAATGCCACATCGTGGTGGCGATAAAAATGTTGGAACTGCTTGGCGCCAAAAATAGGAACTTCCTTCGCATAAACTTTCATTGTGCGACACCGTCTCAATGTTTCGCCGATGTTCTGAACTTTGGTAAGGTACGAGACGATCGCAAGATGATTCAACGCACCAAATGTAAATCTGACCCTTTTTGGGCAAGCTCCAGCTCTTCCTGTTTTTGGGAGGCGATATCGTTTGGATCTTCATAGGTGTAGTTCACTTTATCATGGGAATATTTGCGACGATAAAGGGGGCCAAACCGTTGCCTTGAAGCCTTCAGGTGGTCGAGTTGCGAAGCACGGTCAAGTGCGTCATTGAAGGCGGCGAGATATAAGCCAGTGTGCAACTTCCCATATGCAGGACTAGAGTTGCAAACCTCAATCATGTCCGAAAGATAAAGGGCTTGCTTTTCTCGACAGCGGTACGCAATGAATTCATACCGGCCTGCATTTACGATCATGAAGGTGGCGTCATTTTGGACTGCTTCAGCCCAAACCTTAAGAACATGTCAACGATTAATGTTGGTTTCATTTGTAGCATAGTGTCCTACCTGCTGGATAATATGGCTGGCCTTTTTGAGAGCTTGAGCACCCTTTGCAGACAACCGTTGAGCTTTTTTGCTTTCAAGAATGACTGGGTCGTCGGTAGCAAAGCAGCTCTCCCCATCAACGAGCTCATCTTTGCCCCCATCTTCAGATATGTTGTTTTCAGGCGTGCCGTCGTCAACGTCGAAGGAAGAGGCAGCAGAGTCATCATAACACAATTCGTCATCCGAATCCCCATCTTTAACTTCATCGACATGATGGTTGACGACGTCTGCTGAACCGGACATAACATCATGGGAGCGCTTTCTAGTCTCTGGTGGTGAAGCTACTCCAAGTGGTGATAAGGCATCAGGACCCGTTCTGCGGCCTGTATTGATTGTGACTTCTCCACCTTTGTGAAGGGCGGACTCGCAACGACTGATCGTTGTGCAACCCGTCCAGGGAAAATCCTTTTGAGTAGGAAGTCGCTGTATAGCCTCCATGACATCTGAGGATCCAGCTGCCAGACTCTTGAATTCCCACAACGACAGATTGCTCAAATTCCATTCTTCAAGAAGCTTTACATACTTTTCGAGTTCATTTGGAAGAGCGAAGGATTGGTTCGCAAGGTTATTGACAGTTAAGAATCCGTCCGCCTGAGCCTTTGTCTGGCCCTTGCACTTGGATTTCCATATGAAGAAATTTTTCAGAGGAGTTTCGTGACCAAGAAGGGCGTGCGCCATTGACAAAATGAGAGGCGCAATCGACGAACCATAGAATCTCTGCACACCGAGTTCGTCATCTGTCAAGCGAATAGTATACTTATCTGAATTCGTCAAGTTTTCTTTCGTCAGTTGACTCGGACAGATTGCTGTTGAATATCGCGCTTGTGCTTCCTTCAGTGCGGTATCTGCCACCTCTCCCAGCAGTGTGGCTAGATTTGGCGCCGCGTGGACTTTCTTGAGAATGAATTTCTCATGCAAATGCCTGTCCCAAAACCGTGGAGGTCGTGAGCCACTGCTTCCAGAGATTTTTGCCTTCCCATCCACTTCGGAGGGGGGACTCCAAGTAAAGAAATAGGGGACGGATGGTTGTTGAGGAATTTTGTCATCCGCAACCGGAATAGCGGCTGAGTTTACAAATATGTTATCGGGTGGTGAAGGAGAAATCGGGGGCTTCCTATGTTCCGTCGGCAAGGACGCAAAGGGAGAGTTCGAAAACTCTTTAGAAAGTTGTTTAGAAGAGGCGGTGGGCTCGTCTAGTGGACGTGGCGGGTTCTGAGTTGAAAAAGTAAAACTTTTATTCTCTCTAGTTTCTTTGGCAGTAGTTTCTGACGATAAAGAAAGCATGTAGTTGAACATGGGGTGATGTGTAAAAAATGGAAGCATTCTTCTTACTTTGAGAGCGATGCGAGCCACCCGCCAAATGCTTCGGTTTACGCCGTGTGCATTTCACCAGGGAAGGGATAGGATTGGCAAGGAGCTCGAGAGGATCTGACCCCCGCTTCTCTGGGGATCCAAGTGGGATGGTAGGGATATTCATAGAGGCCGAAGGATTATCCATAAGTCTGACCTTACTAACAGCGTGCGACGATTCTGCTTTCCGGCGTCGTTTCCTAGTTTCAGGCTTAGGAATGTTTTCTTGAGGAATGATCGAATGCGTTTTCCTATCGGGTCCTTCCGGAGGCGACGACGAGAAGCCCGGGGATTCGGGTTGCAATGATGAGTTGCGCCAGAGCAGGACCGAAGGCTGGGGCAACGAGTCTCCAAAATGAGACGGATGGCGTGCGGAGGTCTGCTCAGAAGGAGAGATTGGCTGCAATGGTGGCAGATTGTTCGTCCTTGGCGGAGTATTGGATCTCATCTCAACGCGAGAGAAGTGGAGGATGAGTGATCTGAATAATACGTGAATTTATAGGTTCGCCGCAGAGACGGATGTTCTACTGACATGCCAACCAGTGGTCGAGCGATGATAATAGTCGGTCCTGTAAATGCTTGTTTTCTGAGCTGAGAAGCAACGAATCACGATGCGCAAAGGAGATCACGACGATAACTAAAACAATTAGAAAGGCAAGAGGGGCCAAGGCTGATACGGCGTATCCTTTTGTGACGGTTTTGCGGCCGCACTACCAGTGCAAAAATGTGAAGGTCTTTGGCCGCCTTGGGGATTGGATATCATTTTATGCTTCTCATGAGCAGCAACGGTTGCCCAAAGATGTCTCAGCGGCCTACAGGTCATAATCAGCAGAGAAACATAACAGTAATTACAGCCCTTACCCTCAAGTACCCTTCAATGAAGCTTTTGCCATCGCTGTCAAGACGGTCGTTTGTGGCAATTTCTATTTTTGGATCGTCACATAAAATTATTACGTAACTTATGCAACGTCAAAGCGTTGTGGTTTTTTTAGCCTTCTTGCGTTGGATCCATGGAGGTGTATTCGAACATTTTAAACAATAAATCCTTGCCTGTTATCAGCTCTTAACCAGCTCTATAGTGTAGATCCTTGGTGGAGTTGGCGCAGAATGCGTCTTGTGGTGGGCGTTTTAAAATTCGGGTGGTCTAATGCAGCACTTTGGCAGCACTGCCACAGGAAAGAACAATGAGGACCTTGAATTTGTGCACCGACTTGGTAGTATGCTTTGATACAACTTTGATAACCTGGTATGCCCCTTCATCCCAACCATGACATGAAGCTCGGCATGCCAGCGTCGTGCGCAGCCCAACATCCGGACTTGCCAGAAATTCCTAGCGCCCCGTTCTCGGTCAGCACCATACACGACCTTGGAGCATCTCCAAGTTAACCTTATATCAACGAAACCTTGCATGTGGCGAAGGGGAAGTGCCTTTTCATAGTGTAGGGGAGGCCCCAAAGCTCAACACAAATTTTATTTTGGGTCCTGATAGACCTGCTCAATTCTCAGCGTGTCACGATGCGTCTGTGGTGCGCCCTTTTTTTAGTATTCGAGCGGCTTCATTAACATTCGCTTTCTTGATTCGCTCCAAAAGCCAAATGCTATCGATTTCGCTGTGAATGTCGACCTGTTGAAACTCGACCTTTGGCGGAGCGCACCCAGATTAGAAGCGTAACCGTCGGGATAATAACGAAGAAGGATCCTGACGATCGATACGAGGCAAGTGAGCTTCATACGCACAGCGAATACCAATTAAGTGAGTAGTGACTGCTGTCTTCTCGTTTGGACATCATCTGACACCCGATAGGCCTCTCCGCAGACTCGTGTTCCTGCGCAGTTGTGATGCGCAAATACAAGACCCCCGAGAGGACGGCGAGCAGCGCGGCTTGACGAATACATCACACATTCTCCGATGGCTAATCGATGCCAAGATCGAATCATTTCCATTTCTTGCAGCTGCTTCGAGGCTCAGGGTTCTGCTTCCATCATTGCTCCCTCCAAAAATACGTCCGTCTTGGTGGAGAATATTTCACGGATGAGTTTGTCGAGGTCAAGAGGTTTTCATAAATGAATTCGTCAAGGTCAAGATGATTCATCTACACATCTGCAAAGATTCATTAAGCGCCATCAAGGCAATGTTGGTCGTGTTTCCGACTTGCCATATCGAGGTTAACGACAACTTCGTCCCATCACACTTCTGTCGTTGATCAACGATCATTTCCTTTCTAGTGGAAACAGCATCGCCCCCTGGAATATGCACTATGAAGGATGGGTTTTCCCCCCGCAAGGTGGCCAGAGTTTGTCGCAATGGGTAGCCTATTTCGTCTCAGTTCACTGCCTTGCGCTACCTGGTCTCAATCATCTGGCAATCCCATCTTGAATTGCTTTCCTTGCCCATCTGTCAACTCCGCGGCGCCACGACTCCCCGCCCCGTGCTGCAGTTATTTGCAAAGGGATGCCCTTCTACAAACCTTATCCCACGTTTGTTGGCGATAATGATTATCGCAACGAGGCTATTTCTGAATCCTTTCGGCGTTTTCCTAAATTGTACTACTTTTCCCGCACTCTACAGCATTTACCGGCGCCGACAGGCGCTTACAGGACCCACAAACTGTCAGATGATGCGCGGTGCATCCTTGGATAGAAACCCGTCTTAAATACTCGCCCTTCCTCCGGCTTTATTCCAACCATCGATAATGAACGAAGTTGAAGAGCCTTCTCTTAAATTCAGCTGGGAAGACGACGCCATTCTTGATGACGAGGATGCCGCGGATGAGGACGCCTCGAGCGTGGATACCTCGAGCGATGACGCCCCAGGCGAGGTCGCAGAAGGGGTAGCTGCTGCCTCAGATGGAGGTACCTCAGGCGATGACGTCCCAAGCAAGGTCGGAGAAGGGGAGGCCGCTTTCCAAAAAATCCTCGATTACAACTATTCGGAAGAGTTCAAGAAGACATTGGCCATTTGGACCCGCAAACGCCACTACACTCCACCACCCTTTCCATCACCTCTCACCTTTCAGGATAGGCATCTCGACCCAGGTATTATCCTGAAACGCGTCAAGCTGATGCCTTCAATGCTCCACGACCTCTCCGCAAATCATGGTGCGGAGATGGAGAAATTTCGTGCTCAAGGTCATAGTCTCGTTGATGGCATCCGTGCGCCCTGTTACTCCGGCAGGGCACTGGGAAACTCACGCGACGTGTCCAGATTTTACAGGCGCAACCTTGGGGACTCCTGCTCTGCCATCGCTTCCAGGTGCACCCTCCATCCGTCCATCTCCGGATCTCTTCTGCGGATGCATCAAAAGCCATACAAAGACGACGAAGACGAGGATCGTTACCATACCGAATGTTCACTAGAAATGCTAACTAGCGGTGTCGCTAAACTGGCCAAATCGTTGGACAAGGACCTTGCCCTGATGCTACAGAATCAGGTGGATGGTAACCCTACTCTTGCCCTATGGCAGATCTTTTCAATGTCAAACACAGCGGAGGACATGCTGAAAGCGATAGACACCTGCTCCGACCCATTTCCTTGGGAGTTGCCAAGGGTGACAGGACACATGCCTGCTAATTTCAGAGGCGTTCGACTCCACTCGGATGCCAATGATATGTCGTGGTCTATCTCGTCATCTTCCACTGAATCACCCTCTACCGAGCCATCTGAAGCCCCAAGCACAATCCTTCCAGACGATGGACATTTAGTATCGCTTCCTGACCCAAAGAATGATGAAATGAAGGCTCCAGGAGCAAATGTCAATTCTTTCCTTCAGCATGTGCGTATAACTTGACATTGCTAAGTACCTTAATCTAATACATTTACTGTCAGGCTTGGGCAAGAGCTACTTGTTATGATAGCACTTTCATCATTCTCACTTGCGGAACGCTTGAACGAATTTGCATTCGCCATAGAGCTTCACAAACTCTCTATGTTTCCGAATTAATTGATACATCTGGATACAAAGATCTGACCTACGGCCAGATTCATCTTGGTCTTCATCTCGCTATCATGCAAGACGCATTGGCTCGTATGCGTCAAAGAGAAGGTGACCGCGTTCTAAAGCGCAAGGAAAGCGAGGAAAGATCTGAAGACGTTAAGCGGCAGAAAGTTTCACCTACCGAACACCAGAAGAAGCCAAATGTGGCAGATGGCAAAGTGAGAAATGCCAGCGGCGACTTGAAATACAATACTGAATGTTTCAGCAGGACGTATCCGAAGAAACGAACAAAGCTGAGCCAACTGTCGATTGCCCAAAGTCCATTGAAGAGGCCACATCTGCTGTCCCTGAGGGGAAGCTTGACGTCAGCCCCGACGAGGTGCGCTACAGTTTACGTTTTGGAGTAATGCACTTTCTCAGAGAGTTCATAGGAAATTGACAAGAAAGCGGGCTCAAGAAATCTATTCCTCGTGCATTTAAACATCGGCATACATCGCTCCCCCGCCCCTGCCTCCTTCATTCGAATTGGGAAATCATCCGCGCCTGATATTGTCTCAAGTTCACACGGCTTCGATGAAATAGCAGATGGATATTCCCATAAACAGTACGCAACAATCAAGCTTGACAAAATCCTTGGTAGCGGCGCAGTGGGTGTTGTTTACAAGGGAATCCTCGAACTTAAGGATGGCGTGGAGAGTGGAGCCGTTTCTAAACCGATTGTCGTCAAACTCGCTTTCAGTGCATGGCAGAAGCGTAGAATGCGTAAAGAATACGCCGTTTACAGTCACCTTGCTACAAAGGAAGGGTTTGAAGGCGTCGTTCGGGTCCACGGTTTTTTCCAGGATGCAGAAAATGGATGTCTAGCCCTTGTTCTAAACGATGCAGGGATGTCACTTCGCCAACGGGAGTTCATGCGGACGGGCGCGTGGGACAGTCCTTTGAAAACTACAGCAGAAGAACGGTATGCCTTCTTGCCCTTTCTCTCATGACTCGTTTAAACCTGTACTCTAGAGATGCGTATGCTCGTGTTCTGACAAGTATTCACAATGCTGGGGTTCATCACCGAGATATTCGAGGCTTCAATTTGATGATCAACCCCGACGGCAAGGTCTTCTTTATCGATTTTGATCGGGCAAAGTTGAACCCCAGTGAATGGCAACAAGAGAGCGAGCATTCGAGGCTTGATTGTCTCTTGTTGGGCGCGCGCGAGACTGCTGGACGCTCTACAGGTTCCTCTGATTATTATTCAGATTGACACCCCCCCCCCCTCCCCCGCCACCTCGAGAAGCTCAACCTGTGAATTGTTGGGCGGTCGTGATCGCCAGTTGTACTTTTAGAGGATAGCTTCTTAGCTATGTATCATATTACTCTTTCAACGTACGCCGTTAACACAGCTCCTCTTGATTTTTCCATACTTACGAAGAGTTGGTCAACTCTTGAGAGAGATCCTACCTAATTTCGAGCTTCATGTTTGAGCCTTGTTCAGCGATCCTTAAAACAACATCCAGAATCGTTACAAAGATGACTATAGACGGGTATACCTGGGCACAGGTTTTAGATCCTTGAAGTCAGCTCGTGAAGTCTTTTGGAGGTTCGAATGTCATTTTGAAAGGTGCTAGGCCAGCGGCAGAGCTACACACGTCTAATCAACCATCGACTACCAAACAGGGTTCGTTGGATGACAAGCAAGCGTAGAGGTAACTGTAGTGCATGCTTCCTGATCAGCCATAATGCCTGCGGTAGTGGCACCTGCTCAGAGGTCCGACATGCACCAATAGTCCTCGGGGAATCGATATTCATGCTCTTAAAACGAACTAAAATGCTCCACGGCGGGGTAGGCCAGGTCACAGACGAGTGTAGATCACGCTTCACGACCTTGAGGGGGGAACATGGGTCGAGATGCTGGAGAGGAGACCGCAGTGTTACGTGCATGAACGCCTTCGTTCAAGTATTATATCAAATCTTGGTTCGCCTGTGGTCGACGTCGAGGACATGGTATGTGAAATATGAAAAAAGGTCCATTACAGTAAGCGCGACGTGTAATAAATGCGAAGTTTAGGTATAAAGTAGTGGACGAACGACAATGGTAAACCATCAACTCCCCCTTCCGAAAGTGACTTGTTTCCAAATTTCTCTCCTAGCCCTCTCCTTCTCCTTCAGAGCTGCACCTTCCCCGAGGACGGATTTGTTCTCAGTTGCCCGGCGGCTAAGGTACGGCATCACCTGCAGAAAATGATACAGATTAAGGTTGGTAAGTCACCACCAAGGACTTGAATAAACGAACCTCAGCAAGCGCACCATAGGGCAGATACCTACGAGTAACCCCAACACACAATCAGCAACCCTCAAACTCATGGAAAAAATGCAAAAGAAAACGCACTTGACAACAAACGGCGTCCTCGACTCTGTCCGTCTGACTACCCAATCCGTCAGGTCATCACACATTCCTAAAATCACAAAATCAGCCTCACCCCTCTCAAAAGAAAGAGCAAAAAACCCACCATAAAGCTGCGCAACAGCAACCCTATCAACAACCTCTTCTTCCAAGCTCGCAACCCCTCCCTCTTCCCGCCGAGTAGCCAGTCCAGCATCAACAAGCTCGTCCAAAACTAACCGACAGCTGTCCCAATTATGGGTCCCAAATAGAACACCAATGTTCGCCCTCTTTGTTGAAGGTTTTGTTGGGTCCCGAGGCCACAACGACTTCAGCCACCCTTTCCCTTCGATACACCGAGCACCAGCCCGAGAGCGGGAAATATCGTCTCTAACGGCTCCAACGAGGACTCGTACACATTCATTATACGCATCGTCCGTCTCCTTCTTCTCGCTCCACACTGGTGGCACGAGGTCGGGAGATATTGACAGAGATCGAGACGTCAAGGTGCTGCCGTTCAAGGTTTTGCTGCCGTTCGATTTTTTCTTGTAAAATGCGTCGACCTCGCAAGGATGATACGCCCCACGTACGAGCTTTACGCCCAGTGCGTAGTTATGCTTGCGTGCGTCCGCAAGTGCAAGTTTGACGTGGGCAGGAGTTCTGTAGATACAATAGCATTAGTACTGGCAAAAAAGGACTGGATAAAGATCAAAGAAAATAAACAAATCCCTTGCACAACAATTCGATTCACAACTGCGAAAAAGGAAACAATGAAAGCAAAGTAAAAGGACACCAACCTCCGAAGATAAGCCTGGAAAGTGCCATACACAAGCGGCTGCTGTGGACTCGTCTTCTCCGTATCAATAGCGTTGAACCGACGCATAAGAGACAACGTCAGGGCATCGATGGCCGGCTGGTACCAACTAGATTTCAAGACCCATTAACTAAACCCCCAAAAATCAAAGGAAAACGAACCTATACTCAGCATCAATCTGCACCCTCACACCCCTCTCCTCCGCCCTCGTACATATCCTGACTAGATCATCGTGAAGCTCCTTGAGTTCCCGCACGTCCTCCGGTTCTAGCCCCACTCCCGGAAAAGGCGAGAGCACCACATCCAAATCTCCTGATCTCGGACACCCGGGAAATGGGATGCCCGCCTCCGGGGTATCTTTCTGCAGGCGTAGCCGTGCGTTGGTAATGTACTCTGACAAATTGATAAGTGCATGTGCATTCGGCAACAAAGCGGTCATCTTCACAGCGACCCACGTCCGCCTCCCCATCTGTGGCCGGGTGGTCAACCCCAGATCAGGCTGAAGAGAGTCCTCAAAATCGGCAGCGGCATCGATAGCTGTGATCATCTCATTCACTAAACGTTTATGCGGCGAGGTCGTGGGGTGAGTCTCGTCGACTTCCACAGCGTAATTTAGCAAGACGCCTTTATTGGCGTTACGCAATGCGCGTAGAATGGGAAGAGTGCCTGCCGCCGTGTCCCCGCCCACGAACTACGCGGGTATGAGTTTCCCAAGTTATGTTTAACGCTTGACACGCACCTGATTGAAGAAAGTGACTCTAACAAACGCATGGGCGGCTTCTCTAAGTCCAGGAACAGCATTGAACGTGTCTAAGATCCTTGGCGACGCATCTACGAGTGCAGGAATGGAACACATCGAGTAGACCACGTAAGAGCGTAGCAGGGCTGAGATGGGTGGTCGGAGGGGGTCATCACGGTGAGAATTTGAGTTGAGGAATAGGTATAACGGCGAGGAGAGAGCAAAGGCTGTAAGGAGGCGACGGTGGTGGATGGGCATGGGTAAGGATGCAAGGAGTATCGGAGGACATAGTTATATACTGGTAGGAGCAAGTCGGATCTTGACTTCGACCAAAGTTTAGTGGCGGATCTCAGCAAAAAGAGTCCGGACCGGCTTTTCCACCTTCAACCAACTTGAAGTTCACGCTACTGAACGAATTTGAATTGGCACGGCGGCGACCTTTACCCAGGTGCTATTTGAAGAACTTGAAGCACTTACACGACAACCCCCGTATCTCTAGTCGTGTGCATGCTGTCAGCAAGTCTGCCTCATTTCGAGCTCTAGCTACAATAATCAACGCTCATGTCGTCGACAGCACTATCCGGTTCTCAGCGTGAGCCAGGCATGCTCAATGATTCACATTTCTACGACATCAACGGTGGAAGCTTCTACAACACTGCCGGCGATGCTCACATCTACAACGCGATAAAGTCTTCCTCAAATGTGAGTTTTCTACGGAGGTTATTATTCTGATATTTACTCGATATCTTACCTTAGAACTCGGGGATTTTTACGAATTTGTCCCAACTTGTCGTTCAAAGGAGCGCTTTCCACAGCCCAGATGTCACCCGGTCACTAGGCAGAAAATTCTGCAAAAAGATTCTTCAACTGGGCCGAAAGCGATTCGGCGGAGAGGATACTCTGGCTTTCTGGCGTACCTGGCGCTGGCAAGTCGGCGATTGCGCAGACCATTGCAAAGCGCTGCAAGTAAAACACCACGGTATGCTGCGAGCAGAAGGTCCGCCTCGCTGCCACTTTTTTCCCCTTTGCAGCAGCTCCGAACGAAGCACAAACGCACGTCTCGTCGCCACGCTTGCCTATGAGTTCACTCTTTTCGTTCCCGGTGAAAAAGAATTCACTACAAGGACGAACTTGGATGACCCTGCTATCGTCCCCTTGCACTCGCTGCCCGGGGGTGGATTTCGATGTAGCACCTCCAGATCATCATTGACGTACTGGATGAATGCGTCGATGAGATAGAGCGATTAGATGTCTTGAGCGCAATCAGCAATGCCCTCACGATGAGCGACTTCCCTTGCGCTTCTTCATGAATTTACCAAGAGAACTGCATACGCGAAACACCATGGCCTGCAGAAGATGACATTCAAGCTATCGCCAAGAGAGCAGGTCGCATCAAGTTTCTTGACGGTCGACATTTATAGCCTCAAGAAATTGGCATGGTCCAAGAGATTTTGCTCCACGGAACGTTTCCGCCATTTGCAGAAATCAACTTTCTATATACTCAATTTATGCAGTACCGATGTCTGAAGTCGAGCCAATTCTTTTCCCCATCACTCTCCTCCACTTCCCCGTCCAACGCTACACCCCACCAACTAATGCAGCGTTTCAGACATCACAGAATTCAAAGTCTGATCCAGACGTTCTATCCCCCTCGTCAACGATTCCCCGTTGCAGCCTGCGCTGTTTCCCTCACTCTAGTTCCTGCGATCATCATCGCAGCCGGTATCATGTCTCTCAAGCACAAGCAAAAGCTAAAAGCTGACTGACCACCCCCCTGGCGCTGTGGATGTCAACTTGGACTCAAGCAAAAATGAGCAGTTTCGTATCGGCTCAGCAAGTTGGGCATCCATTGAAAATGCTTTCACGAAACGAGCTGGGCTATTTTGGGGCTCCAAAAGTCTTGGTGCTTGTACCGTTATTCATTCCTATCGACTATCGACGGGAGTGTGAATCACGAAGCTCGACTTTGAGGCACACGTACCCTTCTTCATACGGTTGGGATATGGAGAGCATGCACATGACGCCAAATTATGCCCGCTCGTGGACGGCGAATCATTTTCAAGGCAGATGTCGGATCCCGAGGCAGATGTCGAATCACCCGAGACAGCCATCGAATCCCTCAATTTCGAGGAATTATGAGCCATTACAACAACCTCATTCGCGGCTTCATATGCCACCGAAGGACTTGTCAGCGCCACTTTTTTTACGCTCATTCAACATTTGACAAGCCAAGACATTTGGATCTTGCCTGATAATTGTACGTATAACCAGCACTCCAATTCCAAGGCTAAACATCCACAACTTCTTTACCTATTCCTAGATCACGGACGCCGATCTATTTCATCGACATTCCAATGGGTCATGGCGTTCTCCCTTGGGTACCAACCAGGCGAGCTTTCGACGCTTAAAAGATAGTCAGTGGTATGAGATTCATTATTTAACCACTCAGTCAACATTGGAGACTTACGCTGTATTGAGGGCCTGCATACCCTCTTCGACAATGTCGTCGCAGCATCCGAGGCGGCCGTTCTGATACTGTTCAGCTGCTTCACGGAACTTCTTCAGTGCAATCTCTGCATGGTTAATGGATACATCCCACTTCTCCGCATCTTCTTCTGCGTAATCGAATTTACCGAAAGCAAATTGCAAGCCCCGACTTGCTTTCATGCTGTCAATAAAGCCCAAAAGTAGCAAGTCAAAAATAATATCGCAGATGCCGCGCAGAGATTTCGAAAACATGAAAGGGTCCACGTCTGGCTGGTACAAGCCATATACCTCAGTTTGCGAATTCTTCCTAGCTTCGGCGCCCACGAAGAAAGATCGCGATGCGCCTTCAAACTTGATGAACCTGACGGTAGGCACCTTGGACTGGTTCAAGTAAGGGTTGCAAAGGATGGCGTAAATAGGTATGGTTGAACGGCCAGCCTGGCCTGGGCCGTGAGCGTTCCTCGAGTGTAACTCTAGTGTTGCAATAGTGGGATATTGAGCCATGTCTCTGATTTTGGGAACTCACTGACCACTGCAATCAAGGACAATTTCAGCAATTGCATCCAGCTTAGCGAGATCTGATCCTGTTGGTAATTGGATCTCTTCGTGAAGGATGGGGAAGAACAGGAATGCTTGGTAGGAATATTTGAATTTGCTCATGGTCCCCTCGACTACGTGTGCTTGTGTAGTAGTCCGATAAAGCGATTGAAATTTCGCCAACAGGTGATTGAAAATCTGCGAAAAGGCGCTCCTGTAATTCGCAAGATGGCTCCGAACGTTCTACTCACGGGGGCAAGGGAGGCATAACTTTTATATCCCAAGTGCAATGGGTGGTGTGAATTACGCTGGTACTGGACCTTTACGAGGTCTATCTCATGAGCAATGGAGTTGAACGAAGATGTTGGGATCCGAGAACGCCGTAGAGGAAAGTTTTCAATAGGGGCCTTTGACAATGGTAGGCATGGGTCGAAATGCTTGTCAGCGATCATATGAGAAAGGCTTTCCCATCTCGTCCAGTCGAAAGATAAAGCTGGCCTCCTCAACAAGCAGGCTAGTGTTTTATGACTTCTATCTCCCTTGGCATATTTTAGGGCGGCACGACTGAAATCGCTATTTGCGGCCACAGGGATGTCAAAAGTGTCGAAAGAATGCCGACGGCTGATAGTATTTGACGAAGAAAAGGAACGAGCCACAGCTCCCCAACAATGACTTCCAACTTTGTCAGGAGGGAAAGCAGCCTGGCGATTGACATGGTCATACTGGTACGGCGATTGCGAAGTAAGGAAGGCTGCTCGCCTGAATGACTGATGTTGGAACGAAACGCAATCCAGGGTAAATAGTCAGCATTGCGCAGATTATAGCCCTGTGTGACCCAGTGCAAGTTCAATGCACAAAAGCGCCAGTCCGTAGCCCTCCATCTGAGACCTGACGCCTGACGCCTGAGACCTTCAAGTTGCTGAGATTTTGTCGACTCTCAAGGGGTGCCAATTTTCAAGTTGTAACATGGTACGTTTGTGTCCCTTTGTGTCGACGTACTTTTGTGTTTTGATTGTAGAAGCTCCCCCATTACTTTAAGCGCGGTGGACTAGCTTTCGTCAATCGCTCAGGTTCACAACGGCGTAAGTTTATATCTCCCCTTAGACTCAACCATGCACTAGGTCGCTGGCTTTTCACCAACGAGTCTGGTTTCAAGTTTCCGCAAAAACCGCAACCAGGGAAAGGTGTGTAATGTGAACCTTGACATCGGCGCTACGTAGTGCTTGATTTTTTAGTGAAGGCAAGGCCACCAGAGATCTCCCCTTTTTGGCCCATGAAATGGGATGCGAACGATGGTCGACTGGCCGATGACAAGAGCCTTCCACACTATCCTATAGATCAGCCTGATCATATCGAAAAATTTCATCTACACCGTTCCCGGATCCCCACATCTCTGTTCAAGTCTATTGTCCGCGACATGGATATCGTCAGCGTTCAATATCCCTTTGACAGTTGCTACAATACAGACTACAATTACTATACTCCGGAAGCTGCAAGAGCTGAGTGCCTTGCCCCAGTGCGTGAGACACAGGAAACTTTTTTCTTACAAGGTTAAGAGCATCTTTTGCTTTAGATCTTCAATAACTTGTTGGCCGCATTTCAATCTGTTTATCAGGCCTCCGGACAAGCATTCGCGACGGGACAGAGCGGAGCAGGGAAATACGCATACGCGTATCAGGCGTTTTTTTATTATCCAATTCTTTTTGAACAAATTCAGATGCTCGCTCAGGATCCATTGGAGATGGAGGACGATAAAATTGATGCGATCGCTGAGATTGTCAGGGATTGTGACCGTCAGTCGATTGCATATATCTGATCAGCGCTAATTTGAATCTTGAACATCTAAGTACAGATTTGCATCAGAGAAATGCTCGTAGTCAACCCGACCTTCCTGTTCCTTCCATTTACGCCATTCTTCACAATGGTTTCCAGGACCACTCAAAGCTACCAACTTTTAGCTTCGTCAAGTTCGACTGCACATCATCTACTTACACTATCGGTGAAGACAAGAACTCGCGGCAGCGTGAGTACCCATTGTGTCAAGCATTGGTCGATCCCCTTGTATTCATGAAGAACCTTCGTGACATCTGCGACCTCATTTTTGACGTCTTAATTCTGGGGTTCATTGAAACCCTCAAGGCAAGTAAGGGCTTCAGGCCTTTTTTCTCTCCTCATGATTTCGCGGATGAGGACGAGGAGAGGTGGAATGTGCCTCGGAGACATGCAGAGACTGCTCTCAAGAGGCTCCGTAGCGCAGATGCACAACGTCGAAGTGGCCACACTGGGTACTGTGATGAAATGGTGGAGGAGGGTATGCAGGCCCTGAAGATGGCGTACGTTTATGCTTTGCATGGGTTACCTGAAACTCATTGACGCAGCGTGGAAAGCTCTCCTGAGTGCTACCCCGAAGAACGCGCCATGCTTTATTGACGGTACAGTTCAAGGGTATTCCGTCGTCACGGATTGAACGTACGTCAAAACATCATCTGCGTTTTTGCAGCTGAGAGGATGATAAGTAGCTGATCTCAACTTGTCAACAGGCAGATTCGATTCATAGGGGGTGATTCACACCATTCTAACTCCGTATTGTTGCTCTTTGAGTGCGAATCAAAATCAACTACGTGTTATATCACGATGCCGACAGCTACCAATGTGGCTGCCATCCTCAACTTCTAGGTCTATTCCTCTGACGCAGTTGTGGCTTTTGAAGTTCATGGGACACTATTTTGTTGACGTGTACATCAATAGACACCTACAATCAATGGCCGCATTGCCAGCGCAGGCCATGGTGCCATGTCTGGAACCAATTTTAAAAAGAATCAAAAATCAAAAACTCCATATCTTGTGCACTATAAATTATGTTATTTTAAAGGGTGGCTTAGCTCAACGGAAAGATCTGATTAAGACTGATAATGTATTGCAAGGTCTTTGGTTCAATTGCTGCAGGCTGCAATTTCTTTTCTCAAAAATATATTTGCTCTGACTTCTTCTTACTCTCCTATTTGCATATTTATGCACCAAAAATCTCACACCACCACTTAGAAATTTATAAACACCAGAAAGTATGGATATAAGTAACTCAAACCAATAGATTGGGAAAGAATTCATGAGAATTGACATTTTCCCCTTCCACCTCTTCCTGCACATGCATACATCTGATCCTCTCTTGCAGAATCAATGCAGGCCATGCACCTCCTTTTTCTTGAAGTAGAACTGGATAATCCTAGTTGTGCTTTCTACTGTAAAAATTTACCTTGTGCATTTTGGCCAAAAGAAATAGGAGAAATTCTCTGCTGAAGGCTCCTCTGGGTGTAAACTTAGAGGTTTTACCCAACATATATAACCATGCCTGAGGACATGGATGCCAAGGAAACTGATGCAATACCTGTTGCTGAGAGTGCAGACATATTTACTTCGATCCAAATTTTCATTCCCCAGTAGTAATGCCGCGTTATTTAGCTGGTAAATTTTTGTTTTGCTTATAGAGAGCGTAATTATTATTCGAACTTTACGTTCTTGGACTCTCCAGATAGATAGGAAGTAGGTCTAAATTATAAAAAAAAAGAACGTAAAAAAGCATTGCGTTTTCGTTGAGCTATTTACGTTTAGCTGGTCGCCAAGTCGCAGCTCAAATGAGCCGGCTTTTTTTCAAAGCTGGTTGAATCTCTCAATGAAATCTCGGTCGTCCTTGGCGATCTTTTTTTTAAAATTTAGATCTACTTCCCATCTACTCGGAAGATCTGAGAACGTAAAATTCGAGTGAAAACTACGCTCTGTATAAACGAAACAAAAAATAAGCCGTTAAAAAAACGCGGCAACACTATTCCCCAGGGCTGTTAGTGATGTTGATTCCCCATACTCTCATTATAAATGTATAAAAATGGTTCAAGAACTCTGCAGCATAGCTTGGTGCTTGAATCCTCTGCTAGATTTTCCTCCTTTTATCTATTCTTTTTTTTTAGTTGATTTATGGTAAAAAATTCAAAGTGCTCATGCATTTTATAAAAATTATTCTTACAATTGGCCTTTCCTGATAACAGGGAGCCATAGCTTTGAAATTAGGATCCTGAGTAGGTGAGAACCAGACACCATGGAGGGTTACAGATGTTTCTTCCATTTACTTTTTATTTGTGATCTGGCATCTCCTGCTTTGTGCTCTTCCTCAATATGAGTACCTCTGCAATGGCCTAATTTTTTAGTGCTACTTTGCATGTTCGACAACGGAAATTGGTGCAGTAACAAGCAAGATACATGTTGAGCATGCAGAATTAGTATTAGTAATCGTGTGACCCAAGCAAGATGTCACATGTAAAAGATGCCTAATTCGTTCACAATAAGCCGGATATAGGCATAAATTCTGAAATGGAAGGTAGGGTCTGATGGGACTACCGCTTTGAGAATTATGTCCAAATCGGGCATCTTTTTGGTTCCAGACATGGCACCATGGCCCCAGCGCATACGAGTATCTGCTTGTAATTTTCAATCTCTGAAATGAACATAAGGTGTAACTTACTAGGCCACGGGAGTGATTATCTAAGTGAGTGCTGCGACACTGCCTGACTGATTTGGACGAATCTGGCTGATTTACTAAATGCGGAATTGACCCATTTGGGTTGCTGATGGTACAAGGTCGGGGGCAAGAGGTGGCAGATCCACCGATCCAGGACGTGTTCACAGCCCTGAACAGGTTGTTTCCGAGGCTGGCGGAGCTTCAATGTTGTGTTCGGCTTGATCGACAACATATACAGCATGTGGTCAAATAAATGCATTTGAATGAGATATGAGCTACTCCGGGGCGAAGTAAGTAAAGGAATAACAAATGGAGGGTGTGGAGAATTGTGTTGAGGCTGGAATGGGACTTGCGGTTAATGCAAGGGGAGCTATTTCGGTGATCATCGTGGTTATTGGTTTGTCGAGCGCTGTCGTCCTCCGACATTCGCATAGATAATCCTACCACGTTTGCTCTCATCTTTAATGAACACTTGCGGGCACAGCACACGGTCCTGTCGTGTGGTGATTGCTCTGTTGAGGGTTGCTCTTGTTGATCACAGGATTGGCCCAGGGAGCACATAGATGTTAAGGTATAAACATTGATAAATGGGAGAGGAATATGTAACACTATTTAAAGATTCAGGTGCCAATAACGAGAGGGAAATGGTATTGTCAACGCGTTGTTGATAAAGGCGTCGAGATAGTGAGATAGTGGTGTGGTTAATGAGAGTTGACTGCCGCCAACTCGCCCTTGTTGAAAAGCACAGTTGAAGTTCCGAACATCACGTGTCCTATCCGTATTTGGGCAGACCCCTCCCCCCGTCAGCCGTGAGAACGATGTCCGGGATCGGTGGATCTGCCACCTCTTGGGAGTGGCCACACAGGGTAATGGTTGAGGAGGGTATGCAGGCCCTGAAGATGGCGTACGTTTATGGTTTGCATGGTTACCTGAAACTCATCGACGCAGCGTGGAAAGCTCTCCTGAGTGCTACCGCGAAGAACGCGCCATGCTTTATTGAGGGTACAGTTCAAGGGTAATCTCAGTCCAAGGTGAGTCACGGATTGAACGTACGTCAAAACATCGTCTGCCTTTTTTGTAGCCGAGAGGATGATGAGTAGTTGATTCAAGTTGTCAACAGGCAGATTCCGTTCATAAGAGGTGATTCCCACTACTATACCTCCGTATTGTTGCTTTTGGGTGTGAATCAAAATAATCATGTAAAACCCATTGGTTCCAGAAATGACCATCTTGCGTGAAAGTACGTGTTAAATCACGATGCCGACAGCTACCAATGTGGCTGTATTCCTCAACTTCTAGGTCTATTCCTCTGACATAGTTGTGGCGTTTGAAGTTCATGGGATACTATTTTCTTGATGATTTTGACGTGTACATCTACAATCCATGCCCCCATTGCCAGCGCATACGAGTATCTGCTTGAAATTTTTCCATCTCTGAAATGTACGTAAGGTGTAACTTACTAGGCCACACCGCTTGTGGACTGTGCTCGAATACTCTCGTCAGGTTTGGCACCCCTAGATGCGATGGTTAATTGGTTCGGGACAGATAAATCCGCATGATTCAAATCTTCATCATTTTGAAAGGACACTTGTCGCTCTTCATATTCAGTTGAAGGCCTTCCTGGGCAGCTAAGTGTGCAAAATGAATGATCAAGCGGTCGTCTCGAAAACTTGGATCTCACCTACGGATGAGACCATAGAAGGCGGCTTCTGCCATAGCATCTCCCTGTTCATCAAGTCCCTTGTCACACAGAATGTCTGCCCGTCCTGTCTGGGTAAGCACATCCTCGATCAATGATTTCAAAATTTCTGATTCCTCCATGGGAATGCCTTGTTCTAACCTATCGTTTTTGTCCAGAGTCCAGATATAACTTTGAATGAGGAAGCGGTAGAAGCATTCCACAACGATACGGATGTTATCGATGGTGGGGGGCCAATATGGCACTTGGGACACCATCGGGCGATTTTGGGGCGGAAGCCGTCCCTTTCGGAATTTGTAGGTATCATTGGGGTCGTAATACACAAAGTGGAATGTGTCGTCAAAGCAAAAAATGATGATAATTGGTGTCTCCACACCTAGAAAACGATTGTGCTCAAAGACACCTTCAGCAGAAGAGCTTTAGCAACGAATAATACCCAGTGAAGCTCAACTGACCTTCTGCTTCACGCAAGAGCTTTCCAAAGTTGTCCTCATCGCGGAGCGTAAATTGCGTGAACTCAATGACCATGGTCGTATACGCATCTCGAGGGTCATTTGCATAACACCTCACTTTTCCGCGTGAGTAGGAAGGATCGCCAAGGTGAAAATCCTGTGGCCTGGAATGTAACACTGGTTCAAACAAAACAAGCATTCGATGGAAGGCCTGTAGGCAATGTGAGTACGGTACATCTGGGATATTGATTTCTTACGGCCTTCCATAGATTGCAGATGGCGTTCTTACGCTTGAAATTGAGAGGCTTACTGTGAGCCGTAAGGAGTAGCTTGTCAAGATCGGAAATTATGAAGGCTGGAAGTCTGCTCGGCCTAAAGAGGAATCGACCAACTTTCGCAACGTCGTCCTCATCTGGCACATCTAAAGGAGGCAGAAACCTTTTCATTTTGGGCAAGCGTGTCGTTGTCGCTGTAGATGATGTCTAAGATATGATGACCTAGGCGTCACTGACCTTGACGAATATTCAAGAAGAGGTACTCACAGAGCAAAAGCCTCGGTCAAACTCAGACGGCGACACAAAACCTTCACGATGCTTCTTGGGGAGTCCACAATTTTGTCTCACAGCTAGAGTCCCCATTTCTCTTCTATGAGTGGAGGGGAACGCATCCGTTTCCTCTCTGACCTTTGGGGTCCGAAGCCAGGACCCATCCTTGTGAAAAGCGGTGTTCAAGGACGGAGGAGAACAAACAAAGGCTTTGGAGTTTGGTTTGAAGTTCTTCAGGCTACGTTTAGACGTTGGGACTTGACTTGAACCAACCAATCGCACAAGGAAAGGCCTTTGCCCCACCGCCGGGATATGAATGTTAGTCAAGTGGGAGGCCTGGCGGACGACCAATAATGAATGTTTGACATTTGTCGACATGAGGTTTAGAAAGGAAAAAATGGGTATATACCCAACGATCGCGATGTCCAGCGAAGGAGAAACATTCGTATTCCAGCAAGATGCAAATGCTAGACACCTCTCCAAATCCTCGCTCTGCACAAACAAACACATATGGTGCAGTGCTTGCATTCCGCGGTGATTTCATGGCATTTGGGCATACGAAGCCGTGCTTTTTGAAAGAAGTGATTGAAATTCTCAGTACTACAACTACGACAAAACGAAGGGTATAGACAATATAATAAACAAGTCAAGGTTCAAGCAATACATGTGCCAGATTCATACACATCTGCTTCACCTTCCTCTCCTTTGCCACCTTCTCTACTAAAGCTCTTGTGAGCACCATCCCAGTCCCCCCCTTTCTTTTCTCGAGCAACCCACACTCATTCAACGCGAAGGCTGCGTCTTCCACCCGCAGATTCGTGGCACGGGCAATGTCAGCCAAGGTGCATTGAACGAGGATGTGCGTCACCGCAGCACCGTCTTCTTGCATGGACGTTTCGAACAAGCGGTCCGTTGTGAATAGTGGATCTGCATCTGACTTGTCAATCGAACGATCAAGAACAATGAGTCGGTGGGAAGTCGGCGTACCGGTCATGAAGGTCAAGGGATACATGCCCAAACCAGGATCTGTATCTCGTTCTCCATCGAAACCTTTGGCTCGCTTTTTGCGTTTGGGCAGGTTGTTACCATTATTGTTGCCATTTGTGTTTTCATCCGCTTCGCTAGCGAGAGCTTTGGCTACGTCCGGGAACACGCCGACGCTCTTTAGCTGTGCTGGTGCTTCTGGAGGAAGTACAGACAAAACACGTCTGCGAATGTCAGAGAGAACTACACAGGTCGTGGAAGAAAGCGAATCTTACCGGAAAAATCGTATGAGGGTGGCTACCCAGTATGCCAAGTAGCTCCGTAGTCCGAGGTCAGACAGCGGACGCTCAGGTGTGCCTGCCTTGCCCGCTCGTCGAGACAGTTCATAACCTGTGCTCGTTAGCGGGGTGGAGAGGGATTCACCACGTACACATACTGAATTCGATCATGAGCATCCCATAACCCATGCGTTGGTATTGCGGAAGAGTCATTATGCACGCTAAATTGTATTCATCGAAGGAGTGTTTCTCCTGAGTACACTGTCAGATGGCTGTGCCAAGAATCATGGAGTAACACACTTTGGAGAAGAAACCCAGAATATGGTCAGTCGATGGAGTGGCGTCGGTCAGAATGTAGAAGAGGACTCCATTGAACGGTAAGATTTCGTTCCAGGCGAAAGAGCGGGGCTGTCTCACAATTGTCACAATCGAAAAACAATGTCTTCACGTCGATGAAGAGTTTCCCAAACAGGGATAAATTTTGACAGTAAAGCTAGGGAAACGATGAGAACCACAAGATGATCAACAATGAAATGATTTTACCTTGTCTTTGGCACCATCAACTTCCCATATGGTATGGGCACCCCGCTGATAGACCTTTCTGCCAGGAGGGTGCTTACGAGTGCAAACTTTCTAGCAAGACACGTCATAAGGTAGGGAAGTGCTGCGAACCAAGGCATTACTTACTTTATGAATCTCCAAAGTGAGCGCATCGGCCATGTACTTGAAGCACATGTCACAAACCCAGAGGTTCGCCTTCTCGCCTCCGTGCCGCTGCAATCCTCCTGCCAGCATATCTGACGTCCGACCATGCGATCGGGCAGTGGTTCGAGCCACCCCTGGAATCCTGGGATGAGAATTAGTCACATTGGCGTTTGTCGCAATCTCTTCGATCTCCGTCTCCAAGAGAGGATAAGGCGAAAAGTACCTAAGTAATCACAAAATTCAATTGATCCCGTGTGACGATTTGATATAGTAGAGCACTCACCATGTTTTAATTTGGTAGTCTCCGAAGTTCACGAAATCGAAATTTCTTTGCGCCGTTATTTGCTTGTGATGTTGGATATCATAGTCTTCTTCCGTCATGACAATCTCTTTCGGTTCTTCATTGACGCCATTTTCGAGCGGCATTGTAGACCCATCCCGCCCACCAGTCGAGGAGGAGGTGCCGGGGCTTGGAGACTCGGCTTGCCGGCCGCGTTTTCTTTTTCTTCCACTTTGCCGTGGTTGTTTTGACTCTAGCTGTTCTTCCATACACGCGTCTTCCGAAACCCATTCATCCATACGCTTATCGGTGTCGAAGTAGTGAACGTAAACCTTGCCATCCCCTCTTTTCAGGATGTGGGCCTGTCCTGTTTCCTGTCAGGCCTAGCCACAAACTGAGAAATTCAAGGAAGGTACCCACTATCTTCGCCGTCCTTTGTGACTCGGTAAACGCGTAGATCGTTGGTTAGAGGCACATTGTGTGTTGGAGGCATTTAGTGATATTTTTGTGTTGCTTGTATACTTTACTGGGTGGGAGTTAACTGGAGGAGGGCGGGCTATTTATTGAAAGTCAGTTGCGGAGAACGGTGTCAAAGAATGGAAAATGATGCTAGATGCGCGTAGACCAGCGTGTCCAATGAGAGGCACCAAGGAGGGTTGCTCGCTGTCAACGTCCGAAACAATCCGCTTGGACCACGATCGGCAACCAAACAAGTAACCGTCAACATTCGCGCACATTCATTGACTCGGAGCAGACCAACTGTTCGCAGCTTTTTAATGCCATCGTGTCAAGTCTGCTCCTGGTTCTACCCAGCATCAATGAGCTCCTGTTGATTCTTAGGTATGACCTCGTTCTGTATTGTCAAAACGAGAACTAATGGCACTTGTGGGTAGCGGCAGGAGAAAATGCATATACACCCAACGAGACAGTAAGGAAGGCGATGTCTAACACTAGGATCGTTGCATGAACAATCTACTACCACAGCGCTGAACGAATAGAAACGGGCAAGAGTCAAGCAGAACAGGACGGTGTTTATGAGAGGCCGAGATCGAAGGTTCTTCGCACTCGAACCATACGATTTGGGTCGCAAGTACCCAGTAAGACGCCAAGTAGTGCCTTGAGGCCCACGTATAGGGCTTCCAACCCGTGGATGGAGGCTCCCAGGCGGTCGGGGAGGCGGTAGCGTCATCCCAGGCAGAAAATTTGGCTCTTAACGGGACCATGTTTCCGACGATACACCCCTCAGCAGCCCCCATGCCCCCCCTCAAAGAACGCGTGGTCGGAAGTCGAGATGGGCGAAAAGCAGGGACATAGTTGAGTAGTTGCTAAAAAGGCCAATAGTTGCTCGAGTTTGAGAAGCGTATCTCAAGTAGACATGTAGCGGATCTGATCACCATCGATACCGTAAGGGAGACACCTTAAGTAACCCCAGTCCAAAAGTCCGTTGAGTCGAGGTGAATAAGCATCTAAAGTTTAAGTTCAGGCAGTGTAGTATACACAACGACAGTTTGCTCACATTCGTCCGCATTGAGATCCGTATGGGAAAGAGAAAGTGGAATTTTGAGGTGACCTCTTCGACGCTTCGAAGCAGTCCAAGTCTGTCTGATGGAGTGTTTTCGCGCAAACACGTTTTGAAGGCGCGGGATAATAATGTCGCATTCAACGACCTTCGATGAGTTGGGCCTGGGTACAACGAGATAACGCCTCTCCAAAATCAACGATCACAACGTCGTTCCCCTTAACCAAGCTCCTGGAGCTGAATTCCACATTGTCCCGTTGGTAGAGTTCATCAATGGGAGGACAACTTCAAAGGTATCCGTGCTCTCGTTCTCGATAGTTGGAACGGGGGCTCCCAATTTCTCTGGCAACGAGCTCAGGGGACAAGCGCGTATTCTGGCGAAAAAGAAGGGTCGTACGGCGTGCTAACTCATAGGGTGACCAGTCTAGAGGAGTGTCTCAAAACTGGACGATGACTTCGGACTGATCTTCGAGTTTGACGACGTAGGAACAGCCTTGCTCTTCGTGCAAGTGGTTTCAACGGTTGAACATTGTCAAGTAATCGGGTGGATTGGGTCCCTTTGAGACTTTTATTACAAGTTAAGTACACATACTGACGACAATGGGGAATGAGACCTTGAAACGAGGTTCTGGCATAAGATGTTATGCCCCAGGTTGCCTTTGACGAAGCTGTAAATTTTGCAGTTGGTCTCGCAAAAGATCTCCAGACGAGCCATCATTAGCCAAAACGTTCGTCGTCTCCATCTCCTCGATAAGCAAATCCACATACCGGGCAGCACCTGACATATGAGCCACTCGGCAAATAGTTGCGTGCAGCCGAAGATATCTGGGGTCAGGAAGCTCCAAATCGGTGGTGGTTCCAAAAGTAACAACGCGATTGAGAGACGTGGGAAACAAGGTTTTGACAGTATAAGTGTTGGGTTGGCCCTGAGTCAGGTGAAGGAAGGGTACATCGTTATGATCAGTATACATATGTTGAGCATCGTGTTTATTGCCCTCACCGGTATTTCCTCGAACCATAACGAAAGATCATCAAATAACGCGTGAGAGTCCACCGACAAGGTCAATCCGTTTGATAACCTATGGCCCTGGGGCCCATCAAGTTCAGCAAGGCCATCAATGTCTCCGTAGTGGCCAATGAGAGTTGAAACACTTTCAGAGTATAGAGTCTGAGATTTTTATGAAAAATCAAGTTGAAAAACACGAGCACAACAAACCTTAGCATGGCCATGTTCCGCTGGCCTCAGATTCCAGTTCGTTGATGGTGGAAAGATGTGGCAAAAGTTGGTATTTCGAAGGTCCCTACCAACCAAACCGAATGTTTGTCTTTCAGCCATGGTCATCTCACCGTACTGCTTTATGTCGGCTACGTCTGTAATGAGGCAGCAATAATTATCACGTATCAGGGCCTTTGAAAAGTCATTCAGAAACGCAAAATGAAAGGAGTAGTGAAACTCACGGAACGCTTGGCTGTTCTATGGTCTCGTGGTGCAGGTTCGACTGCGGCACCAAAAAAGGCCCTAGGTTCCTCAAAGGATGGCCGACTAGAATGATCAGAGGGTGCGGGGGTATGCCCTTTTGCCTGCCTAACTGGAAAAAGCGTGACAGCTGAGCGCTGATGCATATACTACATCATTATATAGAGAAAACTCACACAGTCGGACGACATGGTCAATACATAACTTGGCCAATGCATCCATTCGGGCAGAGTCAGCTTCACATCCAAGGACTTCTTTGGCGATGGTGTTTCTGGAGTTGTCGTCGGGAGCTTCTGAAATCAGATATCCCAAGCAACGGGCATACATAAGACCCATCGGGTCGTTCTCAGCGTTGGCTTCTGCCTCCCTGAGTAGACATTGTTCATAGGCTTCATGGATCCGCGTCTCGTTTTGATCATAAGGATTTCCAGGAAGAGGCTGTTCCTGGGGAAAAGGCAACTGTACGACTAGCGGGCCTGGGATGGGTGCTGCCATCGGCAATGATATTGAGGTCGGAAGTCAGGGTGGCAACTTACAAAACCGTGACAGTCGCGAAGACTCCACTAGACTCCACGAGAGGTGCAAGACATGTACAATGGTGCAAAAACTTTGCAGAACTGGAGAATCCAAGGAGAATCGAGGGTAAGTATTACAATGGTGCCGTATTTCAATGATATTAATTTGCTAGACCGATTTTAATACCACTCCGAGCAGGGACCATGATTGAAGGGGGTGATCTATCGCAGAGGAGGTACTTACATGTAAGAGGAACTGGTATCATTTAAGCTGCCAGTATTGAAGATTCTCGCGATGGCCGGGTCCAAACACCAACGGTCAGTGGCCTAACAATATTGAATTCGGACCACCATTGATTCTTTCCCATGAACCTAGCAGTGTTACTTCAAAGAATCACAACTCTTCGTAATTCTTGGCGCTACACTTCATCTCAATAGCAGTGGGTATGCTCAGGAATGCGTAACGCACAACGGCTCTGTGCTGTGCCAGTCAAGTGGCGGTGGATGTCTATGATCACTCTGTCTCCTGTCTTTAAACTCCATCCCAAATTGCCGCTGACTCTGGCATTTTTCAGGACTAGACGCTTCCATTCAAGTTATTTTCATTTCCTTGGATATCACAATTGGGCGAGTACCTGCGAGTACTAGTAGCGACTTTCTACGAAATTTTGGAACGATCTTAAATGTCGATCTTAGCTTTCACATCCTCTAGCAGCCTCTTGCCGTCCTCGATCTTTATCCATTTCAATAAGAATCGCTACGCCGACAGCGAATGATGGCTCCAGACATTTATCACAGCACATCCGGTGAACAGCTGCAACAAAGCCGCAAACCTCCCGAGCTCTAGAATCTGGTCTGCCATGTGGTCTCGACATATCTGTCAGCTCCTTAGCAAGGTAGCACATTGTTACAAACCAATCCTGTACAGGGTGTACATTTGTTGCAAAGCCTTTCTTGCATTCGATGTTCAAACGAGATCGCGAGATGCCAGAAACGATCCATTAGTCCTGAAGGGTTTTCGACGGCCAAGCGGATTCACGCAAAATGCCATTCGCCGACATTCTCATTTCTTCTTGGCGAATGCGTCGCCAAGACGGTGACCTTCTGTCAATTATTTCTACGGGCTTATAAAGGAAGAACGGGCTCGAGAATAAATCTTCAATCTGATGCTCGTCCTGCAGATCCTCACAGCAGCGCTCACCATCTCCTTCGCAAAGGCGAATCCTCTTGTCGTCGATGTGCGCAACTGGGAGAACCCTACCGCGGATGGAACCTTCGAACGCGGGGAATTGGACATTGCTAGTCCCGCCAGCAATTATGCCGAATACATCCCAAGCCCCACGGAAACCAGTTTAACATATCATTACTACCAAGAACGTGCCACTTGCCTAGATCAATTTGTCTGGTACTGCCAGATTCCCATGGCGGCGTGCATTGCATCCCTGAAAACCATCGTAGGCATTTTCCCCCCGGCAGATTTATTATGTTGCTGAAAGATGTCATTCAGCCATCGCCCGCCACCATGTGGTCTCTCGTACCTTGCGTCATCGCCGCTCTTTGTGGAACCGTATGCAATACACGCGCTTGGTGTGAATTATGCTTAATTTTCACTCTAGGTCACTCTTGTGCTTGGAGCTCTCTGTTGCAACGGCGTCATCCAGAACTGTGCCAGTATCCATACGATTGCTGCGAGTACCCAACCTCTCACCGGTAACGTTATGGCATCGCTAAACGGCGGCCAAGGAAGGAACGCATTCACCAGAGGTTCGTTTATTAACATTATCCCCCCCCCCCCCCCCCCAACTAAAGGGCGATTTTAGCAACGGTCCGGAGCGAGCTTGACAGCTATTTAAAGAGCAAAGGTTCTAAGACTCCCAGGTGAGCCATTTATCATCGGAAACCTGTTTAGTGCGAAAATCTAAGTGCAATTTTCAGTGACAGTGAATTCAACGGAATGTACGACAACTTCTTGACTCGTACTTTCGTGAGCTCTTCATCGCATATGATCTAGCCTTTTTCAACTGACATTTTACCCCGATGTATAGTGTAGCAATGGGCCTGGAGAAGGAGGCCCTAGCTGCCTACCCGCGAGTGTTTCGTTCCAAGCTGTAAGATCACATCTTTTTTGCGTTGAATACGTGATTCTCACCGGCGTTTTCGTTCTTCCAGTTTGATGACTATCTTCATCGTGAATAGATGGTCGGCGTACATTTCGAAGATTCTTGGATGACTTTCTCTCGTTTGCTTATTTCTTATTAGCTATTTGTCCCATATAATGATCTATAGCAACCATATTTCCATCGTCCAACTGGATTTACGCTCCTGTTCGATCCGCATAATCAATCTCTTCTAAACGTAGTATGTTTTTGACGGAAATGAGAACCGCTCGCATATGAGACCAGAAAAAAAAGGAAAGCGATTGGGTGTGGAGTGGAATATTATGTATTGGTTCTTATGCAGATAATTGTAACAATTGAGGCTGGATCGAGTGCGACAGAGAGAGAATATGTCATGGAGGCAATATCTTGAAAAATGCAGAGGAAGAAAGGAATGATTCTTCAACACGCTGTCAAAGAACATGAAACTCTGTAAATCAATCGTTGGGAAAGTCCAAACGTTCTGCTATGGCGTCCAAGGACAATGAAAAATGGGATACGAGTCAAGCAGAACAACCAGGGCAGTGTTTCACGAACGGGCGAATCGAAGGTTCTCCGCTACCACTCCATACGGATTCGGCTGCAGGTACTCAGTGAGACGCCTAGTAGTACCTTGGGGCCCACGTCCAGGACTCTCAACGCGCACATGAAGCCTCTCAGGTGGTCGGGGAGGCGGTACCGTCATCCCAGGCGGAAGGATCGGCGAGGGGACCATATATTCTGACAATACATCACCAGTAACCCCAGTGTCTCCCTCGTCAAAGAACGCCCGGTTGGACGTTGATAGGGGCGGAAGGTAGGGACGTAGCTGAGAGGGAGGTAATTGCTGGAAAGGCCTGTAATTGCTCGAGTTTGAGTGATTCGATGTCTGTCTTGAGTGACTCGATATCTGCCTCAAGTGATTCGACGTCTGCCTAGGGCGATCCGACATCTGCCTTGAATGGTTCGACGCCCACGAGCGGGCATAGTTTGGCGTCGTATATGTGCTCTCCCTGTCCCAGCTATACAAAGAAGGCGGATAAGCGCGCCTCGTCGACCCTCGCGATTCCGACTCCCATCTATGGTCGACAGGCATGAATAACGGTACAGGGACCGGAACCGTCGGAGCCCCAGAATAGCCCAGCTCATTTCGTGAGAGCACGTTCAACGCATGGCCGACTTCATCAGCCGATTTGAAGCTGCCTACACTTGCACTGGGATCGAGATTGGCAGTCACAGCGTCGCGGAGGCGGTCAGCTTTCAGCTTTTGCTTGTGCCTGAGAGACATGATTCCAGCTGCGAGGATGATCGCGGAAACTACAGAGAGGGGAACAGCGTAGGCTGCAACGGGGGGTGGTTGGCGGGAGGCTAGGACATCTGGTTCAGAATTTGGGTTCTGTGATATCTGAGGGGCTGCATTCGGAGTGGTTCCGTTATGGATTTGCGATGCGTTGGACGAGGAGGCAGGATATGGTGGAGAAGAAGAGGGTGAGGCCGCCGTTGACGTAGTCATAAAAGCTGCCGTTGAAGAAGGGAGTTCTGTCGACGTTTCGGATGCAGAAGATGCATTTGCTGCAGAAAAAAAGGGCTCAGCAAAGACTAAAACTCTGGCAGACGAAAAGGACCCACGATCAAGTTTGAAAACAGGAGACTCGGCGGTAGAGCCAAAATTATCCGTCATCCGAAGAATGAAGTGCGAGGCTGAGGTTATATTCGGCGCAGACCTGAGTAAACAATCAACGCCAGCGCAAGATATTCTCAAGAGTAAGAAGAACTAACAAAGATACGCTGTACGTTCCAGCATCTGAAGTGACTGTAGGCCAGACAGTCGTTCCGCATGTACTGTCCGCTGATCCTGTGTCCGCCCCTGCGTCTGTAGACATGCAAAGCTGGAAAGAAGGCGACACCGCAGCTTTCTCTGTCTGCCACCTCCCGATGATAGTGTCCCCAGACCCAAAGACGTCGTCTGAGGAAGGGGATTGCCAGGTAATAGCGCTAGCCAAACTGTCGTCGCTCTGCTTTCTCGCCGTAAAATATTCGTTTTGTGTTTGTGATGTGGCAGACGGTGATGAAGACGATGATGATGAAGGGGGTGGTTCTGGGGCTGCTGTTGTTGCAGAGGGATCCGAAGAAGGGGAGCCTGTCCCACTTTCGGAAGCAAAAGGTGCAATCGCTGCAAAGCAACATCAGTCGTCATTTCGAACTCGAACACCGAAAAACTCACGATCAAGAGTGAACACGGGGGATCGTGCGAGTGAGCCAAAATCGTCCCTCATCTGAAGAAAAACAGGTGAGGTGGAAGTTACATTCGGTGCGGACCTAGCGGGCGATAGACATCAGCACAACTTAGTCTTTGAGTAAAAGAAACACCGACAAAGATGTGCTGTACAATCCCTCAGCGCTTGACGTGACCACAGGCCACACAGTCGTCCCACACGTAACATCAGCTGATACCGAGTCTTCCACTGCCTCTGTAGATATACACAACTGAAAAAAAGGCGACACAACAGCTCTCTCCGCTGTCCAGGCTGCGAGGATGGTATCCCCAACCCCGAAGACGTCAGTGTCTGAAGGGGAGTGCCAGAGGACGGGTAGAGTTTCGGGAATTTGCCTTCTAGCTGATAAATGGAGTAATTTTAAGGCGAGAGGTGCGATCAGGCGGTTGTGAGGGTTGTACATTGGTTTCCTAGGATAGAGCAGAAAAGGGGAAAGAAATGGAGGAAGACCCGCTTCGAAGAAAGGGATGAAGACCGTCAAGGTTCTTTGAACAAGGCGTGAAATGAGTGAAACGTCCAGCGCGGAGAAGATTGAAGGGCAAGGGGAAGGAAGGAAAGGATTTAGGGTGGCTGACAATGATGGTTTTTGGTGATATGTATGGGATTCCAAAATGTCCTGGGCCGATCATGGACACTTTTAACATCCGAGTCACTTCATCCTGCCGCAAGAGTGGGTTCAACGTTCAACGTTCAGTGTTCAACCTCGACTGCTAGAGTGCGACGTCCACTGACTTGGAGTAACGTGTCTTTAATTTGGCAAAGTGGCAGATTACCATATTGGGACGATGCATGACAAGGATGAGCCCAACCAACGTATTGAGAGTTGCCTCCAGGCATATTCACTTGAGGTACCGTACAGAAACAGCCGCGAGAGCAAACTTGGTTCGAACTTTAGCAACGCATTATCTCGCAGCCGAGAAAAATCAGCACCAGAGAATATTCATCTAGTCGATATGTTAGGTCCTGAAGCCCAACCAAACATTGCTGATGATGGAGGTCCAGAAACCTCCTTTGACGCAGCGTCCACCAGAAGCTGTTGTGCGCATTTATGTAGCTAGGCCACAATATCAGCACACAAGTTGATGAATATTGTCACGACTGACAACACCCTGCGACTTGTGTAGGCCTTTCGAACACATCATGATCGTATATATCCACTACCCCAATGCCCATCGCCAATTCCAGCGATGTGTGATGTGAGAGCCAAAAAGAATGCGCCATTGACCTGATATGTAGTGGGCGTCCGAGACAAAGAGTGCGTGTCAGGGGATGGCCAAGTGACGTGCTGAAAGTTGGCCAGAGGATTCGTAGCGTTGAGCAAGTTCAGAGGTTCAACCTCGAGCATATTGGCGTATCGTGATTAGGCGGTTCGGCTTGTACATTGGTTCCTCAACAGAGGGATGGAGGGTAAAGGGAAGTGTCGTTTCCTTCTGCAGGATATTTAAAGAGAGGGCTAATGCTTGGAGGTGACGCGCCTATGGCCCATCAAGCTTGAAGCTCAGGGACCACCAGGCAACCTGCGATTTGTAGGCCTTCCGATCACATTATGATCGTACAAGTCGCGCATCACCAATTCCAGCGATGTGCGATGCGAGACCCAAGAAGAATCCGCCCATGATATGTAGCGGGTGTTCCGTCGGTTTTGAGGGAGCGTAGAGTCTGTGTGTGTGTGCCAGTGGATAGCCAAGTGACGTGCTGAAAGTTGGCCAAGAGATTAATGGTGCTGAGCAAGTTCAGAGGTTCAGGTTCGACCATATCCAAGAAATTGCGCGTAGGCGGTGCGGTTTGTGCATTGGTTTCTCGACAGGGGGATGGAGGGGAGAAGTGAAGTGTCGCTTCCTTTTTGAGAGGGGGAGGGCTAATGCTGCACATATGGATGCATACACAGTCCCCGGCAAACTTGAAACCTCCATTGACGCATCGTCTACCAGAAGCTGTTGTGTGCATTTATGTGGCCAGGCTTCCGAACACCGTGACATGATGATTGTCCATGTCCAAAAGTACCCACTGCCAATCCCAGCGATACGCGATGCGTCCATGATATGCCGTCGGTTTCGAGGGAGCGTAAAGAGTGTATGTGTGTGCCAGGGCATGGCCAAATGACGTGCCGAAAATTGGTAGGGTTGGCCAGGTTACTGGAAAGATCGCTGAGCGAGTTCAGATGTTCAGTTTCTGGCATATTGAAAAAATTGCGCGTATTGAGATTAGTGCGGTTTGTACATTGAAGGAGGATCAAAGGAAAGGGAGGGGGGGAGAGTAAAGGGCATCATTTTTAGCCGAGGAGGGCTGATGGTTGAACACGGTGCATACGCAGTCCTGAAGGTCATGCACCACCAGGCGTCGAAGCCGTCGAGTCAACCTCCATATCCACTTGCGATATCGGGACAACCGCTGTTATACTCCGAGACGCAAACTGGGATAAAAGTGCACTGTGTATCCAAGAATCAGCATCAAGCACCTCCAACGGTGAATAACGCGACGATACCGTTTCTGATCCCTCATAGCCTCCAACATCCGAATAACCTCATCCTGCTCCGACAAAGTAAGTTCTCCACCGGGTAAATTGGCAGCGACGTCTCTAGCTTGAGAAAGTGTGTTTTTAAAATCGTTTGTAGCGTGCAAGAGGGCCTGTTTTGCTTCTGGAGTGGTTATACCCTCTGAACGACGTGTGAGTTCAAGGATGTGAGCGAGTTTTGGAAGGAGAGATTCATAGAGATGTGTAGTCATTGTTGTAGTTACTTTTTGCACCAACGTTTATGATACCCCCACGCCGCCGCCTGATGTAAAGCATCGCAATAAAAAGCATCCCTGCACCCCGAACATCTCTTCAACTCTCCAGGCTTGCCACAGTGCCCACACCACCCCTCCCTCTTCACCCACCTGTCCTTAACCCTCTCCGCCACCCTCTTCAACCACCCATCCCAAGGCGATCCCCCAATCGCCATCGACACTTTCGCATCATCAAACGTATTCCCCTCTGCAAACTTGCCCAACCTCTTCCCATACGCATCAATATCCTCTAAAACGAACAAACTCTTCCCACCACATCCCCTCCCTACATCCCCATACTGCAACGACGCAAGATCAAGTATCATCCCCGCCTCCTCCTTCCCCGCTTTAGCACTAGGATTAGGAAACCCAACAACAGCATGATCCATCACCTCCTCCCCTCCAGTGATATACGTCATATTCCCCGGTAACACACAACTAAGCGTCACCCCTCTCGGCTTGACCAACTTCATCTCCATAATCACCCTCAAATTCGCAGAAACGAGGTACTCCCTCCCCTTTTCCGTACGTACCCTCACCTGCGTATCAGGTGGGAAGAGCGCAAAGAAATGTTGGATGAGCGTAACGGATTTATAGCACGCGTCATGATTCCTCGCTTGCCAATAAAACGTCTCCAATTGGAATGGAGTCAAGTACGATAAATCAGGTTGGGCTGCCCATTGAGGGTCCCGAGGGGCAAGCATCGTAGAGGGCAAATCGGGGGGTGCAGACGGATCGTCGTCGTCCTCTGGTGAATAAGGAGGCAATCTATCGAACACAAACCCCGTTTTCTGCTTGTTGGTAGGATTATTACGCCACTCGTGTGTGAGCATCCGGATAGTTTTGAATTCTTCATTCTGCACGACCTCTCTAAGCTTCGTATGTCGGAACCGAGGTTCAGTAGCTGCACGTTCATAATTGAGCAAAAGAGCGATATCGTAGAGATCAATGATCTGCACGGTGGTGAGGATTTGTGCCATAGTTTATGTGTATCGGTATTTACCGAGTTATCTAATCTCATTATTCTCTACAATGAAGAGAATCGTCGTACTCATCTCAGGCTCAGGTATCGTACCCTCCACTATAACCTCCAACATATCTACACATTGTCACAGGAACAAACCTCCAAGCTCTAATAAACGCCCTAAACACACCCCGCCTCCCATCCTCCCAAATCGTCCTAGTCCTCTCAAACCGCAAAGCAGCATACGGACTAACCCGCGCCTCCCTCGCCATACCCTCAATCCCAACAACCTACCTAGCCCTCCAACCCTACCTCTCCCGCAACCCCTCAAAATCCCGCTCAGACTACGATGCCGAAATCGCACGCATCGTCCTGAGCGCGTCTCCCGACTTGGTAGTGTTAGCGGGGTGGATGCACATTCTCAGCGAGAGTTTCCTAGATCTGATGGGTCCAGAGATACCGATTATAAACCTCCACCCTGCGCTCCCCGGTGCATTTGACGGCGCTAATGCTATTGAACGGGCTTTTGAGGCTTGGAAGAGGGGTGAGATTACGAGGTCGGGGTGTATGGTCCATCGGGTGGTCAAAGAGGTGGATAAAGGGGAGCCGATCATCGTTAGGGAGGTAGAGTTCAAAGAAGGTGAGAGCATTGAGGAGTTTGAAGAGAGGTTGCATGCTGTTGAGCATGAGATTATCGTGGAGGGTGCTAAAAAGGTGTTGGAGGAGTGCTGATTTTCACAATGTATTTAACCCGTAGAATACACCTCCCCCATCCTATCCACCAACCTCCTCAACGCCCCATTCTCATCTCCGTTCGCGTCAACGAGCGGAACCAACATCATCCGTCCCCGCACATCCAACCCAAACGCCTCCCTCCCCCTCTCCGTCGGGGCAGGTGTGGTATAATTGTACGTTAGCGTGTGCGAGGATACCTTGAGTAGCGTTAGCGTCAGGCCTCTTCCATAAAAAAAAAGAACGTAGGGAATACCTGAGATATAAGATCATCCTCAGGATGAAACGAATACACCCCATCACGCGGCCTCTCCTGTTGCTGCTGCCGTTCACTCGTCGCATGCCGCATTTTCTTCGATTTCGGTTGCCGCCTCGTCGTCGATGAATGCGCAAGCATCGCCTCCTCTTCCTCCGAAAGATGATACGCGCGGGATATAAACAACAGATGACTGAACCTATACGGTTCGCCCTACATCATCTCTCCATCAACAAGTTGTTCAAGAAGAAAAAGAGGAGGGGAAGGAGGGAAACGCACATCTCTCAAAGCAGCATCAATCTCATCCACCAACATCCTATACATCGGCGGGACAACCTGCACAGGCATATTAACCAACCTCTCACAAATCACCAATCCCACATGTCTCCCCCCGTTCTCCCCTTGCCCATTCATCAAAAGCCTCTTCAACTCCTCACACAACCCAACCCCCGCCTCACCCCCAGCCTCAGCCGCCTTCCCAAGGACATACTCAACAACCGCCTGCACACCCGCATTGCCCCCATGCAAATGCACATTCAAATTCAAAACACTCAACAAAGCATACGGATCCCCCTCTTCCTCTCCCTCCTCCACCGCAGTCTTAACAGTCGTCCCAACCCTCGTCTGTCCCAACACCAACTCCACAATCTCCCTAACCTTCAAATACTCCGCGTCCCTTGAAAAGAGCTGTGAGAGGAGCCGCGTGAGGGCGTGATAGTCTATTTTAGGGTTTGGGTTGAAGAAATCGAAGGAGACGTTGATGAGGGAGGGGGTTGAGGAGGAGGAGGAGGAGGAGCGGGAGAGGGAGGTGGGTCGTTTTTTTGACATTTGGGTTTGGAGAGAAGGGATGGATGGAAGGCCGGGCCGGGATCAAATTTAGATAAGATCAAGGCTGCACCCAACATTGAACGGCGACATACATAGCCTTGTGTGTAGAAATAAAGTGCCGTATACCATGATACCCCTCTGTTGTAGCTGTCGGTAGCAGGCTGTCCAGCTTGGGAACCACGTTGCACAGAATAATTGAATTTTTTTTAAAAAGACCAATTACTCTCCGAAACGCCGTCCTCACTATTCACCGGCGTACGTACGACACCTCGCAATTGCAGCCAGAGCCACTTTTTGAGACGGTAGCCGTACTCAAAGTGTCCGAGAGTTTTGAAATATAATATGTCCATAAACTTGAGCGGCCATATGTACAACGTTCGTAGCAAAAAAAAAAAGTATTGAAAACCATCAAGAGCCATCTGCGACTCGACAACAGCACAACTAATCCCGTGCCGGGGAGGAGTACTGCCAACTATAAGGATCTGAAGAGAAGAATACCCATTGAAACCGCAAGGATGAGGTGGTAGCAAACCACATGAAGCAATGGAACTGTCCCCAATTTATGAGTGAGAGAAGATCGGATTTTTTTGTCCTCTTCACGTTTGAGGGCCAGCCATTGTTCATACATCTGACTGTTATCCTGTAATTGGACATGTGAGAACTACAAATCTGAATAATAATGATACAGCGCACCAACAGGTATCGTGTGATTGCTTTCCTGACTTTTGCCTTGTAGTCATCATGAGCTTGTAGCTGCTTGACCCTCGGGCGCGAAGATATATTATTTGGAGGCTTTTGAAAATCAAATACATAAGAGTAATATTCAACGGCAATACCACACACCAATGGACAAATCAAAGGAAATGTTTCAGGATTGTAATAACAAATAACATCAATCAGTTGTTCTGCACAAGGAGAAGCTCGAGATAGATGGATGACAATTGTTATCCACATGCTTTGATCTCCATGGCGTAGCCACTGTTTAGAAAAAGGTATTTGCATATTTGCCCCGCGACAAAACCGCCTCGCAAACATAGCCACAGAGAGAGAATGATGGTACTGAATCATCCATCCTGCTATGTCGGCATGATGCTGAGGGGTAAGGTGGTATTTCCCAGACCTACTAGGATCTAAAAAAAAATCAAGGAAGACCCGAGCGAGACCAGGGTCGCCAACATAAGCAAGATCAGGCATAAACCACTGTGGAATTTTGAAGGCAAGAAAATGGATGGAGTGGATAGGATCAAGAAACTCAACCCCTTTGAGGAAATGCAATATCTCCTTGTTGAAAAGTGAAATGTACCGCTTCCACAGAATGGGATTCTTTTCATCTAGTTTCTGCCATGAAGTCAGCCTGACAGATAGGTAAATACCAACCATGCCACACACTTCTTTGGATAGCCAGGAGATGATGCATGGATAGAAATCCAAGAATTTCTTGCCAAGAAAGAGTTTGATGTTGCTCTCATGAGGGCCCTTGTCATTCTTTTCTAAAAAATCAGCAATGTTAGCCAGCTCCTGAAGGGTTGCCCTTGCATGTCTGCCTGCTGGAAGACAAATTTTCCAATCCATTATTATCATCTTCAGGGCTAATGATGACTGTGTCATCAATATGTTGGCACAGGATATTAACAACCACATACGAGAATCTTTATCCAACGAAAGCCAATCAGGAAGCCGGGAAATTTGACTTAAACATCGTGGAATAGTCGCCCAAAGAAGCCCAGAAACTTCTCCCCGTACAATTTCTATGTCAATGTAATGTCCGCCAGACCGAGCTTTACACGTTAAAAAATCCGAGAATGACTTGTGGCGGATGGAAACGTATTCCTGAACTTCCAACACAGAGTGTAATTCCCTCAAAAGGTGCTCAACACCTCCAGGGTTGAGTTGGAGCAGTTTGTTAAGGAATGCCGAATAACCACCGTACTGGGCCATGATTGCCCCAAGGCAAAACAGAGTTTTCTCAATCTTGGAAGCTGGCACAGCATCTAGAATCTGGGTATACAGGAGATCGATTTCTGCAAATGGCGAGTACGTTCCACGCGGAAGAGTCCCGAAAACCATGTCAAGCCTTTGTTGAGGTTGGAAGTGCCCGTCATCGATAAATTTGATGACGGTGGATGCGTAGATGAATTGTCCGGATGCTCTTTTAGCTAGAGATTGGATGACGCCTTCTGGGGGCCATGGTGTTTCTTGTATGCAGTGTTCTCGGTGAATTCGTGAGAACTCCACCTCCAGAAAGGTTGTGATATCTTGTGTCACAGTGTCGTCCATATCAACAACAAGGCGGGCAGTTGCAGACTGTAGGTCAGACCGCTCAAACCTCATTTGAATGTCGTGTTCTGGGCGGCTACAAATGAGAAAGCGTAGGGGCAGTTCATGGTTCATGAATGCGTTGCAAATCGCACTCAAAATATCTGTTTGCTGTCTCTTGTCAACGCATTCATCCAATCCGTCAATGATTACAAGTAACTGTTGAGTCGAATCCCAGCCTTGGGCGGCGAGGGTGAGGGGGCGGACGATGAGCTGGAAAAGCTGTGAGTGTATGTCTTTGCTAAAAACAGAGAGGTCGTCCTCGACCGCTTTCGCAATGAATTCCCTCGCCCCGGAAACGGAGAGAGCGATTTGATAAGCGAGAGTGGCAACGAGGCGCTCGCTTGTGTTCCGTTCAGAGCCGGTGCGGAAGAAGAAAAAAGTAGCAGCGAGGCGGTCGTTTCGCTTGCAGCGTTCTGATATAGTCTGTGCGATTGCTGACTTTCCAGTGCCGGCTGAGCCAGAGAGCCAAAGTATCCTTTCACATGAATCACTCTCAACCCAGTTGAGAATTCTTTGAAGAATCCTCTCCCTTGTGGATGGATGGCATTTGGGTTGTGGGAAGCGCTCGTTTGAATCGTGCATGGCGCCAGTTGCGATGAAGCTGTGTAAACGCTCTAATGCTACCGGTGGACGTTAGAAGATTGAAAATTCATCAGGGTGATACCATGAGGGGACACACGATTTGTGGAGGAATTGACAAATGAGTTGTTGATGTGCGAATCACCAGCAACGTTGTTGAAGGTTCCACCGTTGATATTGCGGAGATGTGAATTGTTGAGTAGCCCTATCTGTGGCTGGGTGACCATTGGTGTTGTCGACGCCATGAAGGATGATGGGAAGTAGTAGCGTTATTTCGCAGTTCGGACAAGAGCCTCAGGCTGTTGAGATGGCAATGCTTGGCCGGCGCCTAAGGCCTTAGGCTGTGGAAAGCGTTAACTCTGTTTTCTATGTGGACAGATTGGAAAATTAACGAGCACCATTCTGGGTAGTCGTAAGGCAATTTCTATTGTTGTTGGTCCGATGAACTTTCACTATAAGTGAGCATGAGCCAAGTTGGATAAGTATGGACGGAAGGAAATGTGGCACGTGATATATTTCGGAAACATCCCATTCTTTTTTCTTCTTGGAAATGATGTCTATCAAACAGTCCATGAAATGACACAGTAAAATGCAAGTATTTCAATGAAGTGGACAAATAGCGAGAAAAAGGAAGAGAAGCAAATCTTTCTTCCAGATATCACACGGCACTTTCGATGGGCTCAGAATGACAATCCCCTTGTATTTCATCGCCGGGCATTCTGAAAGAACAGGGTTTTCATCACTCGAGTAGCCGATTTGTCATGGTATCACCTGTAAGCCCATGTTGGTAAGGAAGGATTGGAATGATTGCACCTCTGCAATCTCTTATGATACTCTCGGGCAGGGGTGACACTGCACAATCGCAGGTGATGGTCTTCGGGTGGCTGAAGTCGCTGTGGCGTCAGCTGTCGCTCTGCGTGGGTTTCATGCTATTGAGGCGTTGTAAATGCGCGTTCCTAGTTACAGGCTTATCTGAAAGGTGGATGTCTGTTTACCGCTCCCTTTTCATATTTTCTTTGGTGAGGCTTTGATTCCAATTCCTGTTGAACGCCAGCTGACAATCAGTTATCCCATCTAAAGATCGATAAACCCCTTTTCAGAGTGATGAGTTTAACGAACCTTTACTCGATACCGTTGAGTACTTTCACGACTCTTTGACTTCGTACGAATCCTCACAAAGACATCATGGACTATGGTCTAGACCGTCATCGGTAGACTTTGTCCAAACAGCCCGGAGATGGGATTCCAGCATCGATGTGTTTTCTGTCGGACGTTGGAGATGTCGCCTGATGAATTGAGCGCTTGCGCGTTGGACTCCAAAGTGCTTGTCCTCACGGAGCCCCACCGCTGACGTATCCGAGCGCCGTAGATATTGTCATGATTATCCCATCCACGACGGCCAGACAAGATTGTGGCAAAGCAGTGAGTGTGAAAGGCAAGGTCGTCCACGGTTGGTCTATCGCCGAGATCCTCCGCCTATGAACCAAGCAGTGGTCAATCATGACCCTGAAATCCCCAGTAGTTGATTGCACGCACTGGGTTTCAGAGGTAAGGAGCTCCAACTCTATAAATACATGGCAGGCTTGTCTTTTGAAAGCGTGGGGTTTTCAAGTGCAGCTTCTGTATAAAGAGGGGTTAAATTTCCGGCATTTGTTTTGTGGGTAACCGGTAGGTAGTGGTCAAGGACAAGTTGTTGTTCCGTGACTCCTGGAACGGATGCACGAGTCTTGTCTGCTTGAGATGATGTAGACAAACAACTCTCCTTGACCAGCAACAAAGGTCATTCGGAAGTAGCACACTCCAAGCACACTCTATGAAACTCATGGTTGGTTTACCAACATCATTTAGTATGTTCCCTTACGATATTCGCCTCTCATCTCACATTAGGTTGACTAGGGCGATGTTTGGAAGTAAGCAGAGCGCGTCACTTCAGTTGCTACCAGACTCGGCTCGCAATCGTGACCAACATTTTGGGGTTAGCAGGTGTTGTGAAATCTGCACTTCAAGTTTCATTGAGCTCTATGCCGCGCGTCTGCTTTTCCGGAGTTATCGCCGGCCAAAGCAAGCCCTACATTCGGGATGTGGTTGACTCCCTTGTAGTTCATCATGGCGCCTCGTCCTGGATCATTTCTTTGCTCCTTCTTCAGACCCTCTGTCTCAAGTCAAAAAGTCAAAGGCGGCCAGGACGAACTCTGGTTCAGTTGATTTGACTCGGTATTCTGACCTAACTCCGAAGCCTCGATCGTGCTGCTGTTAGCAAGTTAATGCAGCAAGACACCTGACCCAACGCTGTCAAGTTTTGGCGCCTCCGTTATACTTGTGTCTCCCTCATCTTCCACATTTAAATGGGCAGACCTTGATCACATGATCGTAATGCAGTGGCCGCTGGATATGGACCCCCGAATCGCTACCAAACCAACTCGTTGCGGTGGTATGCATATCTGTATGCTACCGAGTTATGTGGTCTGGAAGTGTCCCTTGGCGTCTCCGAAAATAAAGATCTGTGCCTGGGATTCCGCAAGAGAGGAGCGCTTCATGGTTAGGCATTAAAATAACTACCATTCAAACGTTCGAGGTTAGCCCAAACCCTTTTAATTTTGCACACAGCCTTAGGATGACCTCCTTTCAGGCGTATAAACAGCCAAGTACGTTGAAGTGCCATAGCAATCTGACGCCTCAAGTCATGATGTTCCTCAGCCGTTTCATTCTCGCCTTCGCATCCGTTACCTATGCGCTCCACCTACCGAATCCATGTGCGTTCTTCCCGCTGATATACCCATCCTTATTGACCTACCTCTTTTCAGCTTCCGAATCAAGCGTTCCTTACACCCTCATGGTAGCGCAACCTCATGCAGGTAGATCCGCAGCGTACACGCCTACATCGCGCATGAGCGCACGACAGAACATCTGCTCCCAGTATGGCCCATCATACGATCCCACCCAATACTCTTGCCTCGCTCCCACATGCATCAACACTGGCTATGGCTTCTGCGGCCCGTATTGCGGAAACTCACTCACTCCTTGTTCCGGTGCCTGCTCACCCGTTACATGTGGACCAGCTCCCCAGGGGTGCATTACAGATCCAGGAAAATGTATTAATTCCGCCCTGGATCTTATCGGCCTCAAGTACCCCGCCGCTATCATCTATAGCATCCAATCACTGTTATCAGAGGTCCAGACCTGCATGAAGGATGTGGAGAACGACACGCCTCTTTTCAGTTGCTTGGGACACATCTGCGGGCAGCCTGGCGACTCTGACCTGCAAACAGTGGAATGCGCTCTTACTTGTGTGGTTGAGACTGGTGTTCCAAACAGTTGTGTGACATTCCTTAGCGATGCGGTTCTTTTCGCCATTGCTTCAGCCGCGACGGTAACCTCGCCGGAGCTTGCCATTGTCGTCATGTTCGTAGAGGCAATTCAGTGCCTGCTTGCAGGCTGCTCCACTTGAGGAAACCCCGTTCGACATTTTTTACCTATCATGCTATTTTCCTGTTAGGATTTCATGTTTTTCTACTTTTCGTTGGTATTACTGCGCACAACTACATTGGCAACCACTTACCGATACCCACTTCCAACCTGTCGTTAACTTTACCAGTCGTTAATTACTTCTTTTTATCCTGACGGATATCTGTTTATGGTTCAAGAAAAAAACTGTGAATGAGCACTTACATGCTGCTTGTAATACAAGTCGACTGCCTCTGCTCATAACCACTGGCAACCCTCGTAAAGATCTTCGAGAGGCCTGTTACAACTTGTAATTGTTCGACTCAGCCTGCTATGTGGGATAGAAGAATCAAATTTATCACTTCAAGTTGATTTCAAGCTTCCAAATGGCAATATATATTCAATAATTATACGACAAAACAAACATCCTCAAGTTTTACAAAAGAATTCCTCACGCGCCGAGAAAAGATAAACGAAGTCCTGACGAGGTGACCAGCCGCAACGTCGACTCCAGATCGACCACATCCATGTGTCCATCGCCGTCCACCGCCAATTCAACAGATTTCGGAACACTCGCTTCCTCAGCACACGCGATCGTCATAGGTGTGAAAGGGCCAGTGTCGTCATCCGAGTTTTGTGAGAGAGACGCGGGCGAGGTTGGGTCCGAGCTTGAACCTGGAGAAGTAACATTTGAGCTTGAGCCTGGAGAGGCCGCATCTAAGCCTGGCCTAGGAGATGTCGCGTCTGAGCTTGAACCAGAAGATGTCGCATCCAGATTAGCCACAGGAGATGTCGCGTCGAAGTGTAAGTCTCCGTCCCACGTCGAATCCCAGGTTAAAATTGAATGAACCGACACACCGTCCGCTGGTGTTGGCGCAGCTATGTCCAACAGGATCTCCGAGGCCGGATCTAAGTCCCCATTCAATCCGACGTTAGCAGCTTCATTCCCAGAGGTCGCAACCGTAAGGGCCAAGGGAGACGGGACACCAAAAGGAGTAGACAAAATCCAGCTTGGGCACCTATACATCTCCTTCAAAAACCTCCTCGTTGAGTTTGACTTCAATCCTTGCTGCTGCTCCGGTTTGGAACCTTGTTGCCTCGATTTCGAGTCTTGCTGCTCCCTCGAATCCGAATCTTGCTGTTCGACCGTATTCGAATCCTGCTGTTTCTCCCTCGAGCTCGAATCTTGCTGCTGCCTCGAACTCGAATCTTCTGGCTTCTTACTCTCTTGCCGCTGTCCCCCCTCTTGCGTCCTAATCTTGCTCGTTCTCTTTGCGCACCCGTGCCTCTTGATGCTCCTGTTGCCGTTATCAAACCCAAGACCAACACCAAGCCCGAGTTGCTGTAACGCCCTCCCATAGCACGTTCTCGGCACTGAGGTACAGATCGAAGCCTTGCTCGACACCGTGACAACGGGCAAATTATAAGTGAACCCAATGCCACTACCGATTTGCTCAATTCCAACCGGCAAGTCGAGCTCCTGTAGCTCTTGTCGCCGCAAAGCACTCGTTGACTTGGTCTTACTCTTCGCCATCCTCCTCTTCCGAAGTTTGTGCTGTATCTGGAGGGACGTCGTGCTCAAGCTTGCTAAGAGTTGCTGGGGATAGATCAGGGACTTCTGACGGCGTAGCTTCGTAGGCCCAGAAATGATGTTCACCGAGATGACTGATCCACGGTCGACGTTTCTGTTCGTGTCCAAGGAACCCTCGAGCTCCCTGTCGAACGCATCCCAGAAACGTGCTCTGCGCTCGGTAGAGTTGGCCTCTGTGCCCTCTTCTTCGTCCAATCCAGCATCTTCTACACACGACGCTTGAGCGGGTATGGGAGAGAAAGAATCGTTTTCATGGATGGGCAGAATCGACATCGAAGACTGGAAAATCTCAGGAAGCTGAGGAATGATCGTCTGGGTCTTCCAGTCGATCAGAGAAGGATTTGAGTCCAACACGGTCGACCTGAAAGGTGTCAAAGACGCAGCTCTCTTCAACGTGTTCGTCTCGTTTATAGTTCGGCCGCTGTTAGATTGTGGGACAATAGGCACTACGATAAATATGGTTAGCCCATAGCACGGTATTAACAAATTTGATTAATTGCAAACCTTCGCTACGTTTCGAAGCCACCACCTCCCAGGATCTGAGGTAGATTAGTTGCCAACATAAGAAGAGATATGTGTTGCTCACGTTCGTGAAAAGTATGGATGTTCCTTGATCCTTTCAATGTCGGGCCGCCCAACAGGATTCCGTTCCAAACACTGTTGTGAAAAACTGTTTAGGGCCAAGGTACGCACGCATAAATGCAGCTCATACCTTCAAGATCAAATCCCTGGCTCTAAACTCAACAGTGCAGAGCATCTCGGACGGTATTGAGCCCTGCAGAATCTTTTCCTTGTGTAGTTGATGGTCGTCGGCTTCAACAACGTCAAAGGGGTGCTTTGGAGGGGTTAGCACATGGAATTTGACTCGAAGTTATCATGAAAATAAGCCTCACCGTCCCAAGTAACATGAAATACAAAAGCATCCCAAAACCCCAGCAATCCACAGTCGAATCGTGTCCCCATCCCAGCAAGATCTCGGGAGCATGATAATCCTTGGTTTCCGACTCTGCCACGAGCCTATTTCCACTCAAGAAGCTCCGTGAGGGACCGAAGAATTCCGCACATTCAAAACACGTCAAAAGGATGTGTCCTTCGCCATCGATCATCACGTTCAAGGGACTCAAATCCCTGTGCATGATACCTGCAGAGTGGAGGGTAGAAATCGCCATTGCCTTAAGAGAGCGTTACTTCTGCTGTCTCATAGGCGGAGGGGAAAACTCACGATTTCGGAAGCGTAGAACAGAACGACTTCCGCTACCAGAAAGCCATCATGCCTACTAACAAGACCACGCAAGGTGAGCGTAGGTTCGGGATCCTTCCAGGCCGCTTTAATCAGCATATAAAACTGGAAACCATGGCAGACGACGTACCAAAACCAGATACATCTGCTCCCCCTCTTGAAACACCGCATGTAGATATGGGATGAATACAGTTCGAACCTGGGTCGAGGGAAAATCGCGCATATATTCCAAGAAAAAATGTTCAGGCCACCGGGAAACTGCCTGAGAGTCCACCCGCTTGGATTTGAGAGTGAAAAGCTTCCCTGTGCTACGGTTCCGGCAATGGGTTGTCGTAATCAATTTGCGAGTGACTTGAGGAGGCTGGAGAATTTCAAAATCAGACAGCGCAGGGGGATGCTACACTCGAATGTTAGAAAGGGTATATGCAACAGAAGGCAACACACTGTGATAGCTAAGGTCGGTTCCAGGTCCTCTGGTATCGTAGAAAGCGTCGAGGGGAATTTTTTGGGCATGATCATCATAATTTCCTACAAACAACTTGAAAATCCAACCATTAAAACCGCTAGCAGATGTGAAGGCATACCTCGATGTCATCATCATCCCACACAGACAAATTCGTATAGTTCTTAGAAAGTGCGTGGGATCAGCTACAACCTCACGAAAGGGAAAAAGCGCACATGGGTATTGTAGCTCGTTTCATACGTAGCGCGGTCAAAGTCCGGAGAATTCTGATCATTTAGGGCGAACGGAAGCCCGCCAAACAAACCAGAAAAGGTGTTCTACGGCCAGGACATTAGAATGCAAAGGAGGCAAAGGGGAGTTCCAACAAACCGAGAATGGCTCAAAGTCCAGATCCTGGACTTCCAATTGTGGAGCTTGCACAACCATTGCGTAACCTTTGCGAGGGCTGGAAAGATACTATGGCGGGGTCAACAGGAATGATGTCTATAGACCGCATATATCTGTGAGTTCGCTGAGCAGAAGGAGGATGTCGACACGCACTGTGCTTCGATCACTTGGAGACCACTGTCGTTCTTTAAGAAGCCACGGGCGGGCACGAGGAGATGGAGGGTATCGCTATGGATGAAAGGAGAGGAGAGTGCGCAGGCGAACGGGGAAGAAGGAGAAGAATGCGAAGCTAGCCAGGAGTTTGTTTGGTCTAGTGTGGCACGGGCTCCGCGTTTAATTTTGGGAAAAGTCCTACAGAATGCTTCGAGTGATAGGCTCTAAGGGTAATTGGTTAGCGTCCTTTTCTCCTTCAAATCGTAAACAACCTACTTTTCTTTTGGTGGTCAGAGCACGTCGTGAAGTGTCGGTGAAGGAGAGGCTGGGCTAACATACAAGAAAAGTAGTTCAAAATGACACCACACGTGGAAATCGGCAGCACTTACTTGTGACGAAGGAACAACGTATTTCGACTAATTCCATAGTCAAATTGCGGTAAGAAAGTGGTGCAGGGGGATTGACAATTCATGTTCGCTGAGAGGCGCCGCGATGCGCTCCTAAACAGTTGTGTTCATTGCCAATAGAGATCCAAATTGAGAAGATAAGTCCAACAAGTTGTAAACCAACTCTAGACATTCTTCTCGGTATTGCCATGGTCTGGTCTGAGTTTCTTCGCAAGCACAAAACTGTAACACGTAGTGGATCCTACGGGTGTAGCTTGAACCATCCTTTTTGATCTTTGCGATTCCAAAGCACGAATATGTGAATGCAAGGAAGTACACCAATGGGTGCTTGTTTCTTGAAATTGAAATGTGAGATTCCAGCTGCTAGTTGAATGAATACTTTGAGAACGAGGACCCCACCCAGAAGAGACGAGAACCACAATTCTTCTTCCTCACTGTTGATTATTGGTTGACAACGTTGAAGCTGAAGTGAGCAGGATGATCGGAAGTCGGAGTCTATTTCGTCCCTGTTCCGTGAACAATTTTTTGGGCCACGGTCCTCCTCCCAACCTCCTCCAACGACGATGTCCACAGCAGCCCTTGCGATACCCCATTCGCCCACAACGACGTCCTCCTTCTTCTTCTCCGACCACTCCGGCTCGCCACCAGCACTCAACGCAAACACCCTCGCCCTTCTCGACGCTTTCCTCTCCGACAAAGCAGACCAAGAACAGCGCTTTAACGAGCTAGCAGCAGAACAAGCCGCAGCGCGCATAGCAGGTCTAGCTCTGGATGACGAGCATTGCCATGGCGAAGAAAATGAAGAACCGACCAAACCATCACCTATCAGCGTAGCGGAATTCCGCCTCGCATTTGGTGAAGACTGGCAGCTGAGCCAATTCTGGTGAGTACAGAAAGCCGATGAATAAAATGCGGGATACGGGATATCCTCCCACCCAAACCCATGATGGACTCAGAGGCCGACGTGCACATGGCCAGAGGATGCGACACTTGAAAAGTACGCATGAAAGATGGACTGAAAGATGGACCACGGGATGGAATCGGGACCAGGGGTGTACCACACACACCGGACACAGTAACCTTTTGACTGTCAGGACGACATCTTCTATCTAACTTTCAACCCATTTCTTTCGAGCTTGAAAAGACGGGCAAGCCTCAAGCCCTCTCCTTTTCATCCTCCACTAACTCTATATCTCTAGGTACACAGATCCCTTCGCCAACCACCTCGCTCGCGCCCTTCATACCCTCTGCACCCCGAAAACAACCATAGCATTCCTCTGCTGCCCAACAGGCTTCGTCGCATTCCAACATTTAAACCCACTCCCAGGTGCCCATCTCTTGGAGTACGATCAACGCTTTGCGGTCGTCTCGCCAAAGCAGTATACCCCATATGACCTCGACGAGCCAGACGTCTTTCCTGAAGCGTTGAGGGGTAAAGTAGACATGGCGGTCGTAGACCCACCATTTCTGAACGAGGTACTTTTCTCCATTTCTTACGCACATCCATGCATACTGACTTGATGTCCAGGTAACCAATACCAAAATCGCTCAAACTCTACGTCAAATTCTACATCCAACCCGCGGAAAACTCCTCCTTATAACGTCAACCTCCATTGAAGAAACCTTGCACAAAATCTACGACAGTTCCCCAGTCGGACCTCTGCGAAAGACCACGATGGTCGTGGAGCACCGCCAACTATCCAATGACTTTGCTGCGTGGGGCTCTTGGGAGGGTGCCGAGGATTTTGGGCTGGACCCTGATACCTTGTCGGTTGAGGAGGGAAAGGACAACTAACATAGAGATGCGCTGGACGCTGCGGAATGGAAAGGCATTTTAGAAAGATATCTTACATTACATAAATACACGTCTACGTACATCTCTAAATGGATGGGTAAATATTGCAATACCATGTAAGTGTACAACGGGTACAAAAATGAGTACGGCAAAGAAGGAAGGCGGGTGTCGGTCATAATACAGAAAACGAAGGTATCATATGGTAGGGGAGCTTGTGAGCGATCTTTATGACCGAGAGTCTTCCGGTTCGGCACCAGTGAGGTCCTCTAAATCAGCCATCTCCTCCCCTCTTCCCTCACTAGGGCTTCTCAGCAAAGCTTGATCAAAGTCAATAAAATATACATCCGGTCCGTTGACCAGCATGTTTGGGGTACGAATATCACGATGACGAACCCCGCCATCATGAATACTTCGTAGCGCGTTGTAAAAGGCCTTGTTACGAGATACAGTGTGACGTCAGAAATAACATCAAAAAGTCGTTTAGGTCAAGACACACCGTTCAGATTCGGAAACCGTTACTCGGTTACCAGGTTGTTCCACCCCTCGGTCGAAAAGCGACACACCACCAAATGGGAGGATGAGCATTAACGGCCCTCCTTCCATGTCTCGAAAGAGGCCGTAAACCAACCGTAAACAGGGAGAAGACCCTTTACGTTTTTCGTGCGCGATAGGTGAGCGTACGCTGACATTTCACGTTCGAGACCTCTTGACTCTCAGAAGGAAAGGCGAGCTTTGCAACCACATCACGGGTAAGTGTCGTGCCATGTCTCGTTTGGAGTGACAGTACCTCGGTGAATGATACCGACAGCCCCTTTATCCATCTCAGTTCCCAGAGTGAGAGAGGATTATTCAGTCGGATTGTACCCAGCTTCTCGCTTTGGGTCCTTGAATGGTACAGCTGTTTCGCCCCAAAGGATGGAGGGACCACACCGCAAGAATGAGGCCGGAACAGGGGAGTTGTAGATGCCATACTGAAGACGAACTAAGGCCAAATCGCGACGACCGACTTCATGCATGAAGAACTACAACTTGTGAGTTAGACATGAGGGTGAATAAGAGAAACAGGGCGTTGACACATAATCCGTGTAAGTAGTGTCGCCCCACATCCATCGCGTCCCTTATGATCGGATTGTACGTCGGTTTTGTCAGGAAGCAGTGGCCAACCTCGGCCGGGGGAAAAGCTAGGTCTGAGGTTCTTTGAGTGAGTTCTGTGGCGACGTTGGAAAAATCAACGAGTAATGAAGATAGTGACTTCACGTTTCTCAGCACTAAGCTCTGATCAAGGTGCTTGTCATGGAAATACACCACTGACCGTGGAGGAGGGATGATTCAGTGCGCTCTCTGGGGGTTCAAGAGGATAAGAAGAAGGTAGCCGCTAACCGACCTTCGGCAGTGTATTTCGCCGCCAAAGTTCTGGCGACGATCTTTCCAACGCCAACAAAGCCACGAACCCAAAGAACCCAAACCAAAAATTTGCCAACCTCGGCACAATATGGACATGATACATATATACCTAGTCCACCTGAGAGTCCACCTTTGCATGTTTCTGGTGTTGTCCTGGCACCTGGATCTGGTGTACGTGCTGCCACCGCTCAATATAGTGTTGCTGCCATCCACACCACACAACCCCAACGCATCTCATCACACTCAGTTCACGGTACTAGTAAGGATTGCCCACCCAGGGTTCCAGAGGACAGTATCACAGTTGAACGATCCAGCCAGTCATCCATCTAACCTTTAGGTGGAGCGAGAGGTGGTTCCTGTGTCCACTGTGACAAGGACACGTGATCCACCGGTGTTGATGCGAGCAATTTGGGTGCCTGGAATCTCCTCTGGAATTAGGGTGTCGCCGAAGGCAACTATGTCATGCGACAAGTAGGTGCCAGGGGAAAGGTGAGGCGTTGCCATGGCATAGTGGTCAAATGTTTCATTGAAACCACTATCAAGGCGGCTGAAGATGAGTCGGCCTTTCGGTGAGAAGCCAGTGGTTGGGATGAACATGACCCAGTGGTCAGTCGGAATCGACGTTCGCATCACAGTCGGATCGGCATTAATGGACGGGAGGGACCACTCTATGTCGAAAAACTCACGCCGCATGGCGGCTTGACTAACATCCTGGCGGTGGGGCGCGATCGTGGTGCCATAGGGGCCGACAGGAAAACTTCCTCGCTGATGTTGGTAGATTCGCTCTGCTCCTCTGCTGACACGTAAGCCTTGGTGTGTTACTTGCTCTTCGACCCTGTTCGCAGATGAGTAGATGAAAAGTGGCTCGGCGTCAATAAGGATGGTATCCCGAATCTCGTGGAGAGCATCCTGGGGCTGGCCCGGTTCATAGCGCTTCTGCCCAAAAGGCTCATAGCGTGGTGTTAGCCTCTTCTGTTTGATAATCCACTGAGCCTTGGCAAGTATGGATGCGTCGTTAGGACCATTGAGGAAGGGTAGTTTCAGAGTAGCCCATTCGAGTTGCTCGGTATAGATCCTTTCAACATATACTTTGTACATGTCCCGTGCGTAATTGAGCGCGTTTTCCAATTGGACGGTGTTTGTGATCCCGGTACAGTTGACAGGCGTGAAGGGCTGGGGAAGCGGGAATCTAACGGGAGGCATGTTTCCTGTGTATTGTCCTAGTTAGTAATGTATAGAACGTGTATGGGTGCAGCTGTACTAACGGAAGTGGATTTCGGAGTAGGCTGTCTTTGTACGAAAACGTAGGTCCACCGTCACGAAATCCACTGCGCAAGCCGTAGGTGTCGGAATAGGCGTTGAGGTAGGTACTGGTGAGGCGGGTTCGGCCGACTTTGTTGCAGTCGTCGTCGATGATCAAGGAAGGGCCTAGTCAACGACGAAGATATATAAGACTGGCGGCTGACTTGTAAATTCCATGGTTGATGAATAGGCATGGACAGAATTTGAGAAAAACCCGATCGGTATGTTTCAGGAAGCGCAACACCTGAAAAGGGTCTGGTTCTGATCCAAAAACGGGGTTGTGTTCATCNGTCGTCGTCTTCCCCCCCCCCCCCCC